>NC_072771.1:23317149-23482149 GCF_022539595.1 Amphiprion ocellaris | reverse complement strand
ATCTCTCTCATGTCTTTCCCTGACTCGTGTCCTCCTTTTTGGCTCCACAGCACTTCGATTCTCCCCTTCAAAGAGGACTCGCACTTCCATCCCTGCTCTGAAGTCGTCCTCACAGGAGATCCTTTCATCGAATCAAGATGAGGGGAACGAGGGGGAAAGGAGGGACCGGCTGGGAGGAGCTCGCAGTCTGGCCAGTCTGGATGGACAAGGTAAATAAGATCTCACTCAGACGGGGACAACTTACAGTTCACTGAAGTAACGTTATTCCCATACAGTTTGTAGAAAAAGTCAGTATCAGATGTCTGGGGATATTCATTGAAGTGCCTGAATTATTAATGGGGCTGTTGTTGTGATTTTATCATAAAAGCACTCACTGTTTTACCATGATCCTCACCATGTCCCGCTCTGAACTGTTACTAATCTATCATTTCAGCCACTGTCATTTTCTACGTTTTTGCGGCTTATTAGAGCTTCCTAGAAACACTGGAGGCCAATAAACAACCACTCGCATTCAGCCATAAAAATGTTGTACTCTCACACTGTTCCAGGATGATAATGTTTGGCTTTGATGGAATAAAAGCAGCCGCTACCTTGTTGAAAGCGTCCCTGTAGAGACAGTATTTATGCATGTGTGAAAAGAAAGACGTGCAGTTTTAGCTCGCCCTCATTAATCAGTCCCGCTTATGACCTCAGTACAAGAAATATTAGGTAATTAAGTTTAAGTGTTAATCAGGAGAGTAATAAAAGTTGAAGGTTCTGCATCTGACCTTTGGGTTCGATGCGAGTGTTAGCCAATGCGACGGCGGAAGGGTGTGGAGCAGAAAAATAAGTCATGGGGCCGTGTGTCCTTTTTCCCTTTACAGCTGTCCCAGCAGTATCTCCAGCTGTGACGCAACATACTATAAAGCAATTTGGATTGTTGCACTTCCTCACCCGCTTTTTTATAGTTGCTAAATCGATCTTAAAGACAAAGAGACAGAGAAAAGAGAGAGGAAATCTGCTTCCCTTTGCAGTGTGAGGCAGAAACTGAGAAATATGTCAGTTTTATTGAGGCTAAAGAACAAGAATTACAGGAAAAAACTTTCATTTTCCTTGGCTCGATGACCCAGTGTCAGATTTATACTTTGATCAATACAGCTAGACACATCTGCATTGATCACATAGATTTAATAATGTGGCACTCTGGCCTTCCAGGAAATCGTAGCTGTGTGTGGTGATGTGTATTTTCTCATTTAAAGAGGAACTCAGTTTACTCATTTTGAGCATTCCTACTCAGCTGCGGCTGTTTCAGATGAAAAGATATGAAATACGGAGAAATGTCAGAGTCTTGTTTTCCATTACTGACATCATGTGCATGCAATTTTCTTTTTTTTTTCTCCTCAGCTGCGTTTGGTTCGTATCTACGTCCTGATCTGGTCCCTGCCAACCCGTCCTTCTACGAGGGCTCCTCCATGGGAACCATCTCCACCTCCTCCATCTTTGTAAATGTGGACAACCAAACAGAAGAGAGGTACAGCGTCTGCTTTATTTTACTGTTTACTTTCTCTTCATTATATCATGAGTTGCTGGTATTTGCAGTAAAAATGTTCACAATTGACCAAAAAAGACTTTTCCATGTCAAAGTGAAAACCGATTTCTATACAATAATGTCAATTAATTTAAAATATAAAACATAAAATAAGCGATTGCAGAAATATTCACCCCCTATAGAGTGACTCACCTGAACAGTGGTGCAGCCAGTTTGTGCTGGAAGTCACACAACTAGTGAAATGAAGATGATCTGAGTGCAGCAAATGTGTATCAAGTGACTGTAGTATAGAAACACCTGCATGTGGAAGGACCAGTCACTGGTGAATCAGCACTCCTGGTTATAACTACACCATGAAGAAAAAAGAAAAGAAGAAAAGAAAAGTTACTGAAAAGCAGAAGTCAGGAGAATGATATAAGAAAATTACCAAGTGACTGTATATCCCTTGGAGTACAGTTAAATCTATCATTTAGAAATGGAAGCAATATGACTCATGGGTAAATCTGCCCAGAGTGGGTCGTCCCCAAAATCTGTGTGCAAGAAAGAAACTGGTGAGAGAGGCCACCAAGACACCTATGACTCATCTGAAGAAGTAACAAGCTTAATTGACTGAGATGAAAGAGTCTCAGTTGCTGTAACTGTGATCAAAGGTGCATCTGCAAAATACTAACGTCAAGAGTGTGAATAGTGATGCAGTAACTTATTTTCATTTCCTATTGTACATTAATTGATGTCCAATTGTAGAAATGTGTTTCCACTTTGACATGAAACAGGTTTTTTTGTAAATTTTTGTCAAAAAAAAAAGCAAAATTAACTTGAGAATAATTCAATATTTAAAAGCAATAAAAGAGAAAAGCTTCCAAGCTGGGTTGAATATTTTTTATAGGCACTGCATAGAACACATTTTTAACAGAAGACTTTGACATAAAGTGTTGGCCAAAAGAGAAATAAGCATAATGTTACAAGTTGACTCAGCTAACTTAAATATTAAGGTTAGGGTGCTACAGTATTTGTGTCGTTTATCACCCTAAATCCGTGACGTAAGATTACTGTAAACAGAACTGCATGAAGAATGACGGCACGCCCAGCACACAAACACGCTCCAAACCTCCCACGCTATTGTCACCTGTGCTCTGACATCACGTCGTCTTATTGGTGACGTGCGTCATGGAGCAGGTGACTCAGCTCCACTGACAGCATGGATCCAACACACTGCCTCCCTACACAACGTATGGACAGAGCAGCCAAAAGATGAGCCATCAAGGCCACTGTTGGTGTTTTTGATTTACAAGACGGGAAGGAAGAAATAGCCAGAAGTTCAACAGCAGCCTTTTCCTGAAAAGAAATATATATATATATTTTTTTAAAAATCTTTTTGGGCAGGAAATTTAATGCATTTCAGTTTTATTTATAACATAAATCATCTCAGCACACTTCACTTAAACCTGAGAATATTGTATCAAAGCCTACACTGCAAAAAAAAAAATAAAAGAAAAAAAAAGAAAATTTACTGTATTTTTAAAGAACCATGTAAGGTATTGTTATAGATTTTCCGTTTTGTTAAGTTACAGTTAATAACTAGCAAAATCACAGGAAAAAAAATTGCCAAAACTATAAATTACATCCACAGAAAAATCTGTTCATGTGTTACAGTAAAATTACACCATTTTTTTACTGTAAATTAGCAAAAAGAAAAAATATTTCATAGATATTTTGTGTTATTTGAGAGAAAAAAATATAATAAGGGTTGAAAAATGAATTTAAAAAAATGTTATTTTAAAGATTTTCTCAGTAACACCTAGCAAAGTCACACAAAAAACAACAAAAACAAAAAACAGGACAAAACTGTACTCAATGTCTTCATCAATAATATGAATTATTATTTATAAGCATCAGTAATCTGTTCTTCACAATGTGTAACCATAAAATTACGAATAATTATTTTTTACTGCATTACTTTACTGAAAAATAGAAATATTTAACAAATATTTGCCGTTATTTTCACCAGTTTTTTTTCATGTCACAGCAACTTCTTCATGTATTTTTTGCATTGCTGTCAGATTTTTCATATTTTTTACAAGATTTTTTTTTTAGTTATGGCCTCACCAGCAGTTTGCAAGACAGAACTTAAAGGGTGTTTTAATGGAACAGTGTTGAGTAACAGTTAATGACCTTCATAGGTTAATAATAAGTCTTATTATATTGCATAATCTGATAAAATAACCAAATGATGTTTTCCACTAACAGGTTTAATCACTACTTTGACACAGTTTATTCTCACACTTCACAGTCTAGTAGTGGACAGTTTAATTTCCCTGTTGCTTCGAAACACTTCATCCTCTTCCTCCTGTGTGTTTTCCACCTTTTCGCTGCTCCTCCTGTCTGGCAGTGTCGGCTTCAGATTTCTCTCTGAGCTTCTATTGTGTGACTCGTCCAGTCTTGTCTCCTCATCAGTCACCTGCTGCTGCCCTGACATTGTTCTGTGAACTGTTTTCATAAATATTTAAACAGCAGCTTTGACACGGTCTTACTTGGTGCCGTTACGCCGCACAAAGACGGTGACAGAAGTGGACAAGAGGCGCAGTGGAGGCTAGATATCAACCAACAATAAGCCCTGTCTGACAGCCGGTCTGCCTTTTTCAGTAGTAACGCCTTCTTTTTTCATGTTTCAGCACAGGATTTATTATTTTTTATTATTTAAATCATGCTGCTGTTTGCTAGTATCCCTCTTTTTTTTCTTCCATTACATTCCTGCTGGTCTCTACCTGGATTTCATTTTGACTTTGAAGTCTAAACACAGTCATAAGTCAAAAGGGTGAAAACACATTGCTGTATCAGGGAGTCACCTGATGTACATGGAAAGAAAACAGCTGCCATGTTGCCCCCTAGTGGTAGTGGAAGGAGGCAGGATGAACAACAGCAGATGGTCGTGCAACAGTTAAATCCATATTTCACTCATGCAGAGACACTCCATTAAACGTGAAAGTCCTCCAATAAAAGCAAATCAAACAATTAGCAGCAAAATGTAGGTATAGCATTAAAGAAAAAGTACTGTTTTGGACCTTCTGGTTGATATATTATTATATATGACATCATTAATTTATCAAGAGTGAATCATCAGTGTGTCAGCTGCATGTTACTGTTGCTGCAGGTGGAGCCACTTTAAACTATTATTGAAGAGAGGAAAGAATAAAAAGAAAAGCTTTTTGGACTGTTTCCCTAATTTGGTTTTTGGTGAGGAATTTGATCATTTATTGAAATGAAATCATGTGAGAAGGTGAAAAATCTAGTTTGTGTGGAGTTGCTAACAACTAATAGGCATCTAAAATGTGCCTCACAACACACTCCTTTTTGTGAAATGTCAGGAGAAAAAGGTTGTAAAGCACCGGTTTAATGTTTAATTTGACAATATGTTGTATTTCCAAACCTTGTTAAGTTAAAAAATTACTTCATCATGGCGAGATAGCAGCATGGCGTCACTGTAACCATGACAAGTGAACTCTATGTCAGCTGCCTGCTGACGATCACATGATTGTGATCCTACTTCAAATCCTCCGCTGCAGCCTTATCGGGACTTATCCATCAGAAGTAATGCAAGGAACAACTGATTAAATTGGGGGGTGTTTTCGAGTCCCGTCAATTCCCACCGCCCACTACATATTTAGGTCACGTGATTCGGTATCCGTACAAAACGTACACATGCATTTTGTTTGTGGGTATAAAAAAAAAAAATGCTGCATTCCTGACAATGCCATATGGGGGAATGAACAGCCTTGGCGGAGTACTGCGCACTCTGAGTGCTTTTCTTGTTACACGTATTTTATGCTTTTTATTCGTTCTAATTAAGTTTTTATCAGGTATCTTGTGCTACATTGGACTATTTCCAGTTCTCTCCCAGCCAGTGTTTCACTCTGACTTGGTCACTGTGGACAAATCTGTCTGGTTTCGTGTAATTTAGTTCACTTCCTGTGAGACATTTGTGATTTCCTCTCACATGAGGCCTCCAGTGATCTGACAGCAGACAGGTCTATCATCCTGCTTGGGGTCACTTCATCTCTTTGTCTCTTTGATGTCTCTGCAATAGTGTGTGATTTGTTCCTGGAGTGTTTCTTCAGCTGTTTATACAGCTGCTTTAACCCATCTGCTTCTGACCCCAGACTCACTCAGAGTCCTGTCTACCAGTTACATTAAAATGTGTTTTCCTGTTTCAGAGAGGACGTTGCATCCAGCTCCACGTTCACACTGGAGGACAGCGCCATCTGCCTCACCTCAGAGCAGAGCACCATGGACGTGGACATAGACCGCGACGACGGATCTGTTCTCGACGTCTACTTGGTGAGTTGATCATTGTGTTTATGTTTTAACTATCTGTGCTTTTGTTTGCTCACATTTAGGCCTAAACATTCACTCCTTTCTTTCCTCTCTTCTCCTCCACAGTGAAAATAGCAGCTCGACAGACTTCATTTCCTCCTGCCAAGCATAAGACAATCGCCGCACTCCATTGGACAGACCAGGCTGGCGTTTGACTCCGCTTTCAGAGCTGCTACTCCCATGATGCCACTTGTAATTGCCAACTCATAAAAATGCAGATTCCCACTGGTTGAAGGACTAAAAGAAGACACGTACAAAGTCACAGCGACGGACATCTGCAGGAACCATGTGACATTTCGTGTAAAGTGCTGAACATCAGGCTGAGCTGCTCTCCAGAGTATGCGTCAACACAGCGCCATTCAGTTTTATACACGTCCACCGTTTCCACAAGGATCCAGACATTTGCTAGCTATAAATACATATATGAAGAGATGGTAGAAACGCATCATACATTTCTTTAAACAGTTTTTTTCTGCTGATCAGAAAGACATAAGAGACACTTTGAAAATTTTGCAGCGGCATTAGTTGCCGATAACACGAGGAATGTTTACAGTGTATTTATGGCATCTTTGTCCCTGATGAAGACAGACGGTGACACACAGAAGGACACAAACCAGCTTGTACACCACAGCCAACACAGAGGAGGAAAGACTCACGTGAAGACCTGATTCTGAAGCTACCAAGGCCAAAAACACAGACTGTGATGTGTTTAACGTGGCCAGCGTTTCCTAACAGGAAGCCAGAGCTGCTGTAACGTGAGGTGAGAAAAGACAGTTACTGGACCTTGGATGAAGCACAGAGCGGAGAGACAATGCACTTGCTCTTGATTTAAAAAAAGAGGCACTTTTGACATTGGTTATGATTACTGTAAGAAATATTTTTCTCTGAGGATGTTGCTTACGTGACATAAGCACAGATTTGGATGCGTGAACATGCACTTTTATTTTTCTTTTTACTATACAAATGCACACCTCTGTTCGTCAGTGATACATGTACAGAGACAATGAAGGAACATCGTAGATCATTTTTGATGTGGAACTACTAGTTTTGTGAGGTTTGCGTCACAACTGAAGATGCTTTTACTCAGGATATCCTTTGATACTGAAGAAGTCAGTCCTCTTTAAGAAGTTCTGAGACATGCATCCTACACTTAGAAGCTGTCTGATACCTCTTCATCAAGATCATATCCAACTATAAATGTCCACGATCACACGTCAGTTGAGACCATAATTTATTATGTAAATCTCAATATTTTACCATTTGCTGAAAATACTTTAATCGCTGAATGTAAAGACAATGCATATTTATATATAGAAGAGACTCCTATAAATAAACTGCTAAAAATCAGTGTCTGCCTTGTTTAATAACTTTAGAAGCAGTGCTTTAGTGTTTCCAGCATTAGTCCAGGTGACATGTGGAAATGATGTTCACGTTCTCAGAAAACAACAAAAACAGCAAAAAAGTAGTTTAGTTAATCTTTATAATTTATAATTCATTAGGTTCTTAGCATCAATGTTTATTTTGGCCAGGTAAAAACTGTATTTTGTATCAATTTCGTCGGATTTAAATCCTTAATATTTAAATTACTCTGGTAAATTCACATCATACTTGACATTATGAGGTCTTATCCTCAATATTTAAACTTCTAAGGTTAATTCATAATGCTGGTCTTGCTTTTCTATAGAAAGCACCTTGATTTGGCTTCACGAAAGCATTAAACTTTGTACACAGAACAGTCCCAGAAAGAGCCCCCTAGTGGCCATAGCAGCCATTTCACCTTCCACCATAACTAAAGGATGTATTTGGAATCATATTCCCTGAACCAAACTGGCTCGACTCGTCATGTTTGAAACAAATATAACAAGCTAAGCCAGTCTGTGTTTGAGCTCTGAAAAATGTGGCTGCAACGAAGGCAAACAGGTGAAGTGATAATGCAACAAGTTCACATCTGTGTCAATATGGAGAAGATTTAACAACAAAGCCATCGCGAGTCTCAAATACATTTTTTGAAGTCCGCCTTTGTGTCCGATACATTTTCTCATATTATTATTGTTCTACTTCTTACAGTCACTGTTTCGTCAGAGTTAATGAAGAGAAGAATTAAGCTTTTGAAACTACACAACAGACATGCAATTATGAAATCTAGTCTTGATTCTCTGATGCTGTGAATTTCTTTTCACAGCATCTCTAAATGCACTACTAACAATTCACATGAGCATTTTCACATGTAGTATGTGGTACCATTGTAATCCTTCACCATGACAACGTGGACAGACACCACCTTTTCTGTGTTACATTCAGCTCAGGAGACATGATGTAGCATTATTTGGTCAAAGCTAAATGCCCACAAGCAATGTTCCCTGTAATTTTTCATGAGTCTGAGCAAACACACAAACTCCCTGAGCGTCCCTTGGACCACTGTGAGCAACATCAGACGTGTGCACTGTGGTCACACCAGCATCACATCCATTCAAGTTACATGGTTCATTAAAAGAATCAAATTACAGCATCTACATTTCTGTTAAAACACTTTGTCAACAGGAGCCAGTTGAAGGCTGCAGTGATTTTAGTGACACTACAATGTATAAGAGTGAAGTTATTGAATATTTGTCTCTCTTTACTGTTGCAGCGGTTTTGCAAATTGCAGACGGACCCTGTTCACTCCATAGACACCAATGTTATTCCTGTAGCTTGAAAGACAGCTACTTTTGATAAAACTGGGCTTGTAGCACATTGTCTGCCTTGCAACAATGGGAAAGAGGCACCGTTTATGTTTTGACAACCTATATCTAACGAGTTATTGATGCTGGAAGTCTGAATCTGTGAATATCTTTCCAACTATACTGAACTTGGGGCCACTACCACCTAAGGAGTGATAGATTTAATTTTGAAAAAAGCATTTAGCCATACTTAAAGCTTTAAGTGCTTTATTAGCACAGAACTAAAAATTTTGTATTGTTTTATTATCATAGGTTCTGTCTGAAAAGAGGTGGCATCATTTTAAACAGTGAAATCAAACTAACAAAATGTAATGACCAACCAGTAAGCAATACTGGATTCTGCAAAAACATAAACAACTTTTTTAAAAATCTAAATCTTAACACAGTTAATGTATTAACTTATTTTTGTGTGTATGCATGTATTTATTGATTTATTTAGTACTGTTAACATATCACAGTTCTGAGTGAATTTTTCTTAAGATAGGCAAAGGCCATTTATTGATTACATATAGGCTCTTAAATGTTTATTAAAAACTAAAAAGCATTTTAAATAAAACAATTCAATTCAATTTTATTTATATAGCACCAATTACAGTCAAATTGTCTCGAGATGCTTTACAGAACCAATATGCCTGACCCCCAGAGGAAGCCAAAAGGCGACAGTGGCAAGGAAAACACCCTTTTAACAGGGAAAAAAACCTCGAGCAGAACCCGGCTCTAATGTGGGGGAACCCATCTGCCTGCTGGCCGGGCGGGTTGACTTAGGCATTTATTGAGTCACTAAAATACTGTAGAGTACAGACCACATCAGCATGATTATAAGCATCCTCTGGTAAATGAACAACCAGATACTGATGTCTCTCACCATATGGACTTCAGGAGATGACTGGGGGATGATAAACTGTGACCTACTGGTTGGATTCTCTCTGTTCTCATGTTTCTTACATGTTTGTACCCTGACAGCCAGGTCGTAATGTTTTTTGAGCAACAGACCATACTATGACGTTTTTACACTGATGGTTCTACTATGGAACCAGTTTGACATGTTCAGGTGTTCTTTGTGTGAAAACTCAGAGATTTCAGGTATCAGAAGGTGGTTTTCAACCTTCTTTGTTAACTTTCTGCTTCAACTTTAAACTAAATTTCCTTCACTAAGCCAGCCCTCTGGACTTCCAGTAAGCTGTGTTCCTATTGGCTGTCCAGGTGGCTGCTTGGTGTTATCAGGAACACCTGAGCAGCTCAGTGTTATCAGGAACACCTGAGCAGCTCAGTGTCTTCCTGTTTTATTTGGCTGCAAACATTTCCTGCTTCCTTCACCAGTGAACTGGGTTTGGCTCCATTGCTTCAGTTTGTTCTTTAGGCGTTGGCTTGCAGCTTCCAGCAGTAAAATTGTCTTTAATGTGTTTCTTGGTGTGTTTTAGGGCTTTGTACTGGATAGTTGTCTTGGTAAATGTGGTTCTTTAGCCACAGTTAGCACATGGTGCTAATGTGTGCAGTGATTAGTGGATTTGGTACAGCTGAGTTGTGTCTTCATCTTGGCTGTAGTGAGTCTTTAGAGGTTTTTGGTCAGACACATTAGGTACTCTTGTTTATGAACCAACGTTGGTTGTCCAGAAGGTAAGAGTTCCTGTCCTGATTCTCTGTTCTCAGAGGTTCTCTGGTAGGCTGCAGGAGACTTTAGCGTTTGGGTTGTGCTAGTTTGGTTTTTGTTTGGTTTCATTTGGACGACTATCTTGAGGCCCCTCCATGTGGTTTAGTGAGGTTTTCTGTAACAGTTCTACAAAGCAACCTGCAGCAGAAGAGACTTTGAGAGTTTTTATGAAGTTCTGGAGACCAGACTGTAGAGCAGCAGAAACATTTATCAGCAGTTTGAGCAGGAGAAGATGAGCTTCAGAGTAGAAATGAGACAGAAACCTTCTTGACCCGTGTGGTGAAGTCCTGTACCAAGAGTTTGAGCAGGTTGTGAAGAGTCTGTAGTTCTTTGGTCTGAAAGCACAAGAAGAGTCAACTCATTAAAGGAGAAAACAGGAGATATTGTTGGTTCTTCTGTCGCTCTGCAGTTTCCTTAGACTGAATATGAAGTTTATATTTTAAATGATTTGCCATGTGAGCCCAAGAAGACTTCAATAAACTCCCTCCATCCCTTGGACACGTTTTATTACGATGTTAATTTTTTTTTATTTATTTTTTTTTATTAATGTTTTTGAGTTTTAATCATAGTTTTAGTACAGTTTTTTCTCTTTGCTTGTTTAGTTTTGTCATCTGTGTGAAAGGTGCTAAACAAATAAAGCTAAATTGATAAACTGAATAATTGACTAACTCATGATTATGACAACAGAAGTATTTTCGTTGTGATTTAAGGGTTTATTTCATTTTTAAGGTTGGGGTTAAAATTTTGACAGAAAAAGAACATTAAAGAAATAAACTTCATAACAAAAAGCAATTAAATCAAAGGGAAGAAAATTTGAAACAATAAAACTTCTAAAAAGTTTTATTATTAAAAAGTATTTTTTGAATGTATAATTATCAAAAATATGCTATCTGTAATTTTTTAATATTTGTATTTTAAAAATTTTGTTTAATTTCATAATTACATGTATTGTATCTTGTTTAATTATCTAATTCAATATTTTGTCTGTTTAATATCATTTAATTTTATTTAATGTTTAACTATATTAAACAGACAAAAAGTTGAATTAGATAATTAAACAAAATACGTTGTGAAATTAAACAACATTTTTAAAATACAAATATTAAAAATTACAGATAACATATTTTTGATAATTAAACATTTAAAACAAACAATTAAACAAGAAGAACATTAAACATTTAAAAAAATACAAAACATTTAATTAGATTATTAAACCTTTAAAAAGACAAAACATTGAAATAAAATTAAATGTTTAATTAGAAAATTAAATCTTAAAGACAATAAAACTTTAAACGGAAATTAAACAGAAAATACAATGAAGCATTTAAAAAGAAAATTAAACATTAAAAGGTGGTAAAACATTTAAAAAGAAAAACCTTAAAGATTTAATTGAAAAATTAAACACGGGGAAAGAAAAGGAAATTTTTCAAACAAGCCGATAAAACATTTGAAAAAACAACAATTAAACATTACAAAAAAACAAAACATTTGGAAATCAAATCAGACATTAGAAAAGAATAAAAGGTGAGGAAAAAAAGCAAAACTAAACATTTAAGAAGAATCAAACTAAAGACAAAACATTTGAAAAGACACCAGTTAGACTTTAGAAGATCAAATTAAACAGAAGAGACAATAAAACAATCAAAAAGAGCAAAAACAAATAAAGTTCTTAAAGTGTTTTCTAGTCTGAAATGAAAACAAGTTGTTTCTTCAAACATTTCCTCTTTCTATGTTCTTGGTTTGATTGTGGACAGATTTACTAAGACCTCATTTAAGAAAACTGATTTCCAGATAAAGTCTACTAGAAGTTGAAGGCACTGATCAAACTAATGTTACCTTCTGATCTCCACAAACTTTACTGTTCAGTGAAGAGAATCAAAGTTTGTTGAGGATTTCTAAAAAACCCACAGGTGAAGGTCTGAGAAGAACTCAGATGGATGGTTTAAATGTGAAATCAAGACTCATGGTCACAAGTTTTAAGGCTTCTGTTAACCATAAAGTTCAAACTAACAGAGAAGTACTGAGAAACTTTTAAAATTTCAGTCCTCAGACTGTCTGAAGGTTCAAACTAACAGAGAAGTACTCAAGAACTTTTAGGATTTCAGTCCTCAGACTGTGGAAAGGTTCAAACTAACAGAGAACTACTCAGGAACTTAGAAGATATCAGTCCTTGGACTGTCTGAAAGTTAAATCTAACAGAGAACTACTGTGGGACTTAGAAAATTTCAGCCCTCAGACTGTGTGAAAGCTCAGGTCCTGAGGACTCGGGAGGTGTGGAGGCTTTGGAAAGTCTTGGAACTGAGGGTTCAACCCTCCAACACAAAGGCGGAAGTCCAACCTCCTGAGAAAAACGATCGAGTTGAGCCTCGAGTTAAAAAAAAACTCGAAAACGACAAAAAATAGATGATAAATGCGCAAAAAAAAGAAGAATTAGTATCTGAGCGAGTAGCTCAGGGGATAAGAAGACAGACTACCAAGTGGAAGGTCGCAGGTTCAAGACCCGCCACTGGCAGTTTTCTTTCTTTGTCTTTGTCAGGAATTTGATGAAAATTTAAGAAGTGTCTGGTCTTGAACCAGCGACCTGCAGCTCCACAGGCAAATCCTTAACTCACTGAGCTACAGATCAGATGAAAAGAAATAAATTCGTCGTCCCTTTGACATCGTAGTTGCTGAAGTCACCACATGGGCGGAGCCAAGGCGGAGTCTGGGTGGAGTCAGGGCGGAGAGTAGGCGGGGAGGTGGGTGGCGGCCTCCCCCCTCTACTCCCCCACCTCCCTCCACACCTTCCCCCGCCCAACGAGTTCTTCGAGTCTCCACAAGTTCTTCGAGTTTCGATGAGTTCCTCGAGTCTCGACAGGTTTTCCTGAGTTTCTTGAGTTTCCACGAGGTCGGAGGCAGAACAAGTTGTCATGAAGAGGTGTTGAAGTCGGCCGGGTAGAGTGACGTTTTGCAGCGACGAGAAGGAAGACAACTAGAAGAGCAGGTCTTTAACCACCATCCATAAACTCCATGGAGTCGGCTCCAGAGAAATGAAAGAAGGTCAACTTTTATCAACCTCCATCCAGATGTTCAACTCGATATCTTTACTTTGAGATTTTTAGCACCACAAACCTTTAGTATCACACTTTATTATCCTTTATTAGGACTTTCATGGAATCCACCAGCAGATTTAGCTTTTTGTTGAGAAACTTTATTCTTGTTGTCGTAGGACTGCAGTATTTAAAACTGTTCCTTCTATTTGACCTCATGTTTATTAGTTTTAGTGGAGAAAGTTTGAATTGTCAATTAGTCTCTTAAAAACTAAATAATAAATTGGATTAGTCAAGAGGTTTAAATTTCTTACTTTGTCATATTTTAAATATGACAAAAAATATAAAAATAAAGCATCTTCAGACAATTTGACCTGTAATTGGCATTATATGAATAAAATTGAATTAAAATTGTATGAATCTTGTAATGTTGGAGTAATTCATATATGTCAGAAAACACATTTTCTTTGTCCATTAATCTGTCCTTTTCTCCAGTAATTCATTTCTTGTTTTGGTTTATAAAATGTCATGCCCAAATATATTCAGTTTACTGTCATAAAAACCAAAAAGATTTACATTCATGATGCAGGAATCAGGCAGTTTTTCACTTTTTATCTTAGTTTAGTGAGACAGATAGTTGATAATGTGTGAATTGTTGCAGCTTGTGAGCCGTAGAAGGTTTTAATCTTTGGGGCCGAGTGTCAAAAAACATTTAGAAACCAACATCAACAAAGGGAAATCTAACTTTTTCATGACAATGCCTAATTAAAGGACATTAATTTCCAATGTAAATGTGTGATATTCATCCTCTGGAGCTTTCTCTTCACATCGTCTTCCACCTGGACTGGTTTGGTTGGGAGCATGTGCAACAAACATTTGAAAAACTGCACTTTAACATCAATGAATGACACTGAAGTTTAATCTCTATATAAATGAGACTGAGTCTGGATGTGCTGCTCTGTCATTAACTCCTAAGTTTAGGGAAAGTTCAAACAAAAGAGGACAGTTCAGATAAGACTTGAGAATGAGCTTATTTTGAACAAACATCTCAGACTTTCTGAGCTTCAGCACCTACAGCAAGATATTTTAACAACAAGCAACTCAAGAGATCCAGAAGTTGGCGAGAGTTGGCTTTAGCTGAGCCAAAGAACATGTGGGATGCTAACGTAGCAAACATTTCAGACTTTTCTCAGTGAATTCTGAGAAATAATTTACTATTTAATGACAGAGCTACACATCTTAACTCAGTCTCATTAAAACAGACTCTAATTCAGTGTCATCCATCCATATTAAAGTGCAGTTACCCAAAATGTTTGTTGCATGAGCTCCAACAAAACCTGTCCAGATAGAAGGCCACTTTGACAAACAGGAAGTGGACGATTCCAAGCAGATTTATAGAAGGGGGAACCGGACTGTACTAAGTGTCGTCGAGTATAAAGGGGTGTTTTGTGGGTTGTTAAGGCTGATAATGATTATTAGTGAGACATTTGGAGTCGATATTCATTTGCAGTAAATGAAAGTATTTAAAATCTTGAGTTAAACTTAGAAGAACACAAACTCTAACAGAAAACTTTGTTGATACGTTTTTGTTTTGTTTACAGATGTTAAGTTAAAGGAGTTTTATTTGTGATGTATAACCAATCAAATCACTGCAGAAGACAGAGTGACCACAGGTAGATAAAGGTTCAGAGCCAAAGTAGCACCATTTTTAAATGTATTTATTACCGTAAATCAATAAAAAATAAAATACTGATAATCAGTAAATCAGTCAGCCCACAATTACTACAATTCTACAATGTATGTCTCTGTCCTTTGACTTGTTATTTGTACAATATACGATGTATATGATGGCGTTTTTTCATACCAAAGGCTATACTATGATGTTTTCTAAGAGACATACGATGCTACTCTGCTTGTTCTGGCTCTGGGCCGCTGCACTCCTCCTCTGTCGTTTTCTGGATTGTACTCAGCTGCATGCCTTCGTCCACCCGGCCTCCGTTGACTCGTCCCGCCTGCCGTCTCTGGAGCTGAAGCTGGATTGAAACAGACCAAAGTACAGTCCAATCACGATGCCAGCTGCCTCTCAACAGGCTCCTTCATCTGGCAGGTGGCGGCACTTCTTCTGAGGGGAAGCTGAGCTGGCCCGGCAGAACTTTGGAGATGTGTTCCAGTGGTTGGTGGATGTGTGGGGAGATAGAGAGGGACCTTTGAATTGTTCAGAAAGGAAAACAGGGAACCCATTGGTAGTTTAAGTTTAGGGTGCTACTGCGGTGTGTTTTTGGGTTTTAAGAGGTGAACAGGAAGAGTTGTTTTTCGTATTGATTATCTTTTACTTTGTTCCTGGTTGGAATGCCCATCAATGTCAACATGAAGTTCACTTTTAGTTCTGTTGATTTATTTTTATTTTACTAACACCCATTTGCTTTTAACCCCCTCACATGTTGTGTTGTTGTAAACTTACTCTTTCAAATAAATTCTCGTCTAACCCTCTGGAAACCAGCGTTTGGACTGTTTTTGTGTTGCTCCTCACCTACTGACAGCTGTGGACTAAAGGCTATACTGTGACATTTTTAGAGCGACATGCTATACTATGATGTTTGTTGGGCGACACGCTATACTATAGGCTTTTTTAATTGACATTACTGTGACTTTTTTTTGTTTTTGTTTTTTTTAGCAACATATAAGAATTCGAACAGTTTTAAAAGTTACTATACTTTTACTTGTGCAATGAAATTATTATTCTATGGCATTTTTTAGATGACATATTATACTCTGATGTTTTCTTGAATTACATACTATTTTGACAATACACTGCACGATGACATTTTTTGAACCACATATCATACATGACAATTTTAGGCAACATCCTATCATTTTGCGCTTTTTGAACCACATAATAATCTATGTTTTGGGTTTTTTTCTTGCCAACATGCTGTACTATGAACTACAGGCCATACTATGTTATTCTTGAGTAAAGCATACTATACTTTGACATTTTCTGAACTACATCCTATACTATGGCTTTATACACAGAGTGCTTTGGTTACATGTTGATTTATAATCTAGATTTTTTTTCTGTTTTGTTTTTTTACAGGATTACCACAGACGTGACCGTGAACACCGTCGACACCCACCTCAGGGAGACGCTGCCTAAGATCTCAAGGCTGCTTGGTCGTGGTCTTTCTGGCACGTACTCTTCCAAGATGAGCCGGGAAGTTTAACACTGATGGAATGACACCAGGTCTAAGCCGACAAACTTCCAATTCCTCCTCAACCCATAGTCTCTGGGAAACCTACATGGAGTAAGAAAAGTAGACAGAGAAGTAATTAAGTCTGTACACAACATATTAAAAAGAAATCATGCTAATAAATTAAGTACAAATAACCGAATTCGCCAATATACTGGAGACCAGAGCTATTTAATTTGATAAGTATAACCTTGTTTAGTAACATTTCAATTATTTGAGAGCAGTCCTAAAGAACTGCCTGTAATCCCAATCATAAAATGGGTTTGGAGGAAGAACACAGATGGTAATCTGGATATACATGAGTTAGGCTTTATAACTACTATTGGTAGTATTGGTGGTAGTAATAGCAATGTGACTACTAATAGTAGTAGTAGTAGTACACACTACTGCTGCTGATACTGGCACTGCTACTACATCTTGTAATACTATTACAAATGCTGATACTACTTCTACGACTCTAACAGCTGTTTATACTACTACTGCTGCTTGTACTTTTAGTATTACTACTACTGCTTGTACAACTATACTACAGCTACTATTAATCGTCTGGTATTTGGTTGTCAAGCTGCTAGCTCGCCTTAGCGTTTTGCTAGTGGCTAACTAGTTAGCTCGCATAGACTGGAAGCTCTCAACAAGATTTCATAATGAAAAAAGAGCCAAAAACTATTCTTACCTATGAAAAGTCATTCCAAGTTTCCTTGTCTCAATCGTACGATGCAGTGTGTAATTGTATGCAGCACAGTGAGCCGGCATACTTGTTTCCGTTTTCACGCCAACATCAACGGAATGCACTGAAACTTTGCCCCCACTAGCTTAGCCTCGCCGTAGCCGCAGCTCAAAGGGGCGTGTCCTATCTACTCATTCATATCTATGAGAACAACGATGGCTGCACATAAGGACCATTACCATTATATACAGTCTATGGTAAATACGTATGTGAATCGCATCGCATCATTGGCTGCAGCAGCCAGTCACCGGTCACTCACTGACTCACACTGAAAAATAGCACAGAATAAATTGTTACGTGTTTATTTTATTTACAGTTTAGGTTGGATTTTTTTTTTGTGCACAGCGCAGATTTTCTGTGCGCGGAGACCGTGTCAGCAGTGCGCAATTGCGCACGCGCGCAGCTTAGAGGGAACAGTGCCCACAAGGTGTTTTTGCAACAGCTCCACTTCTGAAAATGTTCAGGGTTTAAAGTGTTTTATGATTTTGTGAAAAAGTGGCCATCATCTAAATATCACTGCTGAGGGTGTTCACATAAAATATTAAGCTTTTACATAATCTACCTTCAGTTACAAAGCAGTGTAACTAAAAAAAGCGCACATACTGTGTTCTGTTGTGTAATCATTTTAATTTACAGAACATTGCCAAATTGCATTACATTTAGTGCAAATAACACATCTGATGTACAACTTAGAAATATACAAAGTGTGTAGATTACTGACAAAATATCAAAATTAAAAACACTAAATGCATTCTTCAGCTGACACTGCTCGTCATCTAGCTCTTGTAATTATCAGCAAAAACGATTATCCGGATCCTCCCCAACCTCTGACCTCTTAGACTGAAAAATCTCATGGTTAATTTTTTCAACCATGCAGATCTAATGATTGCAAAATCCCCCAACTGTTGATGGCATTAAACACAGTCCAAAGTAAATTTAAATCTTGAGGTAATGATGTGATGTGAAATGCTGACCCCCACCCCCCAAACCCCACCCAGCTTCATTTCAGTGTTGATAAATGCACATCTGGTGGCTGTACAGTAGAGAAAGCCAGGACTTTTAGGTTTCATCCTGGTGTCTAAGGCATTCTGGGGGTAGTTTATCAGTCAAAGGGCAGGAGGCCACTGCACTGTAGTGTGGCGTGTGAAATGTAATCTCAGCGTGTGACTGAGAGCATAGGGAGTCGATGATATCCTGCTCAACATTTTACAACTTTTACCTTGTCCTGCACGAAGGCAGCAGGACTGATTGACAAACCTGACACTCATGAAGGGACAGACATTTTTCCTGCCTTACTAGGGGCTGAAAACAGTGAAGGAAAAACCTCAGGCGTACAAAATGTACCCGCTCATCTCTCAATCAAAGAGAGGAATCTTCAGATCAGACACTACAGCTGGTCATTTGCAAATATCTGTCAGAAACCTCATGCAGGTTAAAGACAGATACACACTGACTGCAGCTTAGCATCTAAAGACCACAGTCAACTATCACCAGTTCAGCTGTGTCCAAAATAAGTGAATTAGTAAATGCTTTTCATCTCCCACTCTGTATTTCCTTGGCCCATTATTGTCATCAAATTCAAGCGTTTAACAGTCAATTCACATTTCTCACATTGGTAAACTAACTGAAAACTTATTCTGTTTTCTCTGTACAATACATTGTGTCCATGGTGCCCTCTGAAAGCTACTTTAGAACAATCTAGAAATATAAAGATTTCAAAGCTTTAGGCTCTGACCCCCCATCAAACTGCAAAAGAGAGTTTTCACAAGAGGGACAGGAGAAGGCAAGAAAGAGGAGATAGTGCACCATGCCTCATAAGTGCTCTTCCTGTAAATATCTAACCTTCCTCTCTCATGGTAGTTACTTTAGCAGCAGCAGAACAAGTAGCTGTAATACTAGTGATTAAAGCGAACCCAAAAAAAAAAGTCAAGAAGTATGTAATCATAAGAAATGTACAAAACAATTTACAAAAAAAGCAAGTAATTGGTAACAATTTAAACCCAATTGGGAAACTCTTGAATTTATGTACATACAAATGTACCCATGACCCATCAGATGGTGCAAAGCCATTCTAATGTAGCTGGGATGACGACTACTGATGCATTAAAGCCATAAAACCAGTCTCATCTTCAAGCAGGTGTCCGGTGGGACATCGTCATGATATGGTGTCCTGCAAGCATGTAGTAGTTTGAAAACACATTCTGATAGGTGAAAAGGTCATGTGGTCAATAAGAGTCTTCTGAACAACATGGGTCTGGTTAAGGGGCAACTTCGGCTCTCCACAAGCCTGAAACGAGGAGAATTAAAATTAAGGAAAACACAGAAAAGACCTCAACTCAAATGACAACAGATTCGAAAGCTCTGCCGACTGTTTTTTATGATGTGACACAATAAAAAATCTATCTCAGTTGTACAACAATATCTATTTGGAATCTCAGTTACCTTTTGTGTTCAGAAAAGGATGGGCTTCCCAGCTGTTTTATCCTGGACATAGGAGGTGAAGCGTTTGAGGAACTTGGGATACTCTCTCTTGGCCACAGCTCTGAGGACAGAAGCTGGAGCCCAACCTCCCGGGTTTACTGCAGCCACACACAGAAAAAAAAAAAAGATCAGCATACTGTTTATGCGCCGTCTTACAACGTGTTCAAACCATTCATCATAAACCCGCAGTGATTCAGTGCATAGATGTTGGTGTGGGGTGCCCTCTAGTGATAGGACAGGATGTGGTCAAACTGGCTCGAGATTTTCTCTGCAGCGCTTCTTTATGTCACAACCTCCTCGTCTACAGGAAGTCAGGGGAGGGGGAGACGCTGAACAAGTCTGAACTGAAATATCAAAGGCACAAGGCTCATGGACTGTTGAGTTTTTGTGTCAGTTACCAGCTCTAATAAGACTAATTAGCAGAAAAATGAGACTGTTCTGAATTACTTGGGGAAAGTCTCCAAAACAAGGGGACACACCAGTTCCAGGCAGTTTCCTGATAGCGTGACTTTATTTTTCTCATGTCTGACACAAGCTATTACGACTACTTTTGAAATTCTTTAAGGCCCTTTTGTGATCTGCAGCTATGTCCATCATAATTGCATTGAAGGTTTAAACAATCATTTGAATAGATAAACACAACCGTCACCTAGCTGACAAAACAAGCACATATTCAAGTTGTGCTTTCATTAATTTCTCTGCTGTGAAATGATTATTATTTTATTAAACATAAACATGGACTGTCTTCAGATTATTTTGACACAAATGTTTAACATTTGCTTCTGCCAATTAATGAAGGCTGGATGTTGATAATTTTAGGTAAGACTTGGGGCAAGAGGCTTGATTCTGTTGGCTGCTGATCTTTTCTTTGAGCAAGCGATTGCTCACTGGTCTGGAGAGGCACTTACCATTGGCAACATAGGTGATCTTACAAAGGATGTTGTCTCTGCTGATCTCTTTATCGCCTTCAGGTGGGCTGACCAGTGTTTGGCAGATCATGGCGACATTGATTTTGGCACGAACACACCGGTTTGTAGGCTGAAAGCAAAACAAAAATCTAAATTCAAACAATCCCCACGCAACTACAAATCTCCCTACAGCAGAACTGTGAGTTTGGTGAGTAAAACTACTATTTTTTTCTATTTAACCTTAAAAAGGCCCAACAACAAACCCTTGTTTGACTATGAAATGTTTGTAACAATATGCAGAACTGAATCAAATGCAGTTTTACAGTGACAGTAAGAAAAATGTCACTGAAATGAATTAAGGCAGTATGCAAGCACTATGTTCACTGAACATTCTTTGGCTCACTAGCGCAATCCTGTATGACAGGAATAAGTTCACAGCACTAACCCTCAAACATACAACTCCTATATATAGTAGATAAAGCTGATTATTACCTGTCCCTTGCTAGTGATAATGTAGATAATGTTAATCAATTTGGCATCTCCAGTGTTTCTGTGGGAATAAGGGCTACAGCAGCTGGAGGCCAACGTTTCTTCTGGCTTCCCAAGTTGGAAATTTGTCCAAGAAAACTGCGTGTGCATTTGTGTCAGCAAGACTGAGGCAGTTGAGGTAACTTCACGAGATTCCCTCACCTTCCCAACACTCTTAGGACATAGTTTTGCTGTTGTGGAATTCAGAGAGTCCATCACCTGATGCTTCTGAAACCGAAGTTACTATGACAATCAGCTAAATAGACATAATTCTCATCAACAACAGAATAAAACTAAGGGTTACAACGTTGCCCTACACTGCTATTACACACAGTAGAAAAATACATTTCATTTTTGACATTTTGACACCAGTCCAATGCTGACGAATGCCGGGGAGTTGAGTGCCTAACTGAAAAAAATAGAATTAATTACACAGAATGCATATGGTCCTGTATTACTAACGACACTGGGTATGTGTTTCAGGGTTGATCTTACCAAAGCATTGTCGTGATCTACAGAGAAGTTGCAGACAAGCCATGTGTCGGGATCATTTTCATTGGTTGCCAGAATCTTCCTGATAGCTGACAGATAGAGAACGTCCCTCTGAGAGGCCGGCCACACTCTCTGAAACACAACCAGAAACATCCAGCCTTAAAATCAAACACGCTGCAGAATATTCATGATCTAATGTGTGAAACATGTTTCAGCAAAGTCTGAAATCACAGTGAACTCCATCTACCTTGTGTGTCTGGTAAACAATGACAGCATTGTCAGACAGCGTTTCCACAACGTTGAAATTTTCAATGGTGGCTGAGGGAAGAGAAGTTCAGGCATGTCATGACATTGAAACAAAGGAAGTCAAAACATTCTTGATATGATGGTGCCTTCTGAAATAGTGGACGTACTCTCCCAGTCCAATCGGACAGCTGTATCCCAGAAGTAGTGGCAGACCTCATGTCCTGTTACCCCCTTCACAGCATGTGTAGCTTTGAGAGGATCCAGGACGATGCCGTTCTCCTCCACCTCTCTCCTGTACACCTGTTTAATAAAGCATGCGACAGAAAAAAAAAATCACAACTACAGCCATACTTACAGCCTCACAACAAAATCTATTTTGAAAGATACCAGTGACTGATAAATTGAGCTGATTTTTACACACTTTTATGGTTTTAACAGATTATTATTTTCCATTGTGTCTATTCTATTGTCACCAAACACCTTTTAAAAATTCGGTAAGATTTAAATAATCACAGCTAGCAACCATGGGGAATGATTCATATAAGCAGCTCCTCTCCACTGTATTCACCTTCATCTCTCCTTCTTCTATTACCAGCTGCCAGTTGGCATCTCCACCCACATCCTGAAGGGAATAAGTCATATGATTCTGCACCATCTCCTCCACCTAAGAGACAGACAGATATTGATTAAATTCATATCTTAGAGAGTCGTCAACTGTTTTACCTGTCTATTTGACACTGCCCACAGTTCAGGAATTAAAAAAAAACAAACTATATCTAGGAATCCTATGCTCAAGTTTAATGAATTACAGCAATCTACACACATTGCACCTGCACTGGCATTTTTCAGAAAGGTTTCTGATAACATCATAGGAGACAAACAGGAAAACTATTTCCTGAAAATCTTAGGAATTCCTAAAGTAAATACACGAGCCACTGAGCAGTAACCAAATAAATATTAGACACTTGATCCTGCTTCAGAGTGTTATTCAACATTCCAACAATGCATTAAAACACAGTGCATAGCCAGTCTGGACTCATGCCTGCTCATGCTGTGGAAGAAGAAGAGTGATGTGAGGAAAGGAAGAGGTGGAAATGAAAAGGTTTCTAGATTCCAGTCATGCAGGGTTCCTCCAACTTTTTGGTATCATAACAACTGCTATGTGATGGAGCAAACCCGTTCTCTCCAGGAATTTCAAATCTGTCCAATCAGGTTTTTGTTTTTGTGCATCATCACATAATATTATATAAACTTTGGTGTAGGGCTGAATAACTAATCACTTTCAAATTAACAGATAGAAATGATGCAATCAGCAAATTGCAAACACTGCAGTTTAGGACATACCAGGTGTGGCTATTAAATAATAAGTCTCATGCTATAATTTATTCTATTTAAGTCAAGCAGACTTTGACAGGTTGCTTATGCTCAGTCGTTGATCAGTAATTTGACGTGGTTGAGACATGCATGCTGTGGTTTGACTGACAGAAGCCCAGTCTCACGATTTAACAGCCACACCTTGTACAGTTTGCAGCACGGCTGAACCAGGGTTTAATTGTTGTGTCAATGATTCTGCAAATTCATGCCGACCTCCTTGTGGAACAGTCACATGTAATAATGACCATTCGCATATTTTAGATTTAAAAAACAGTGAATACTGAACTGAAGTTTGAATTTAGAAAATTATTTCAAAAATGAAATCACAGAAATCAGCCCCACCTTGATAAAAGAATCTATTCTAACAAACTTTGTTTGTGAAATCCTGGAGCGAGTGGTTGGTAGACATTCTCATGCTATTTGCTCATGCTCTCTCTGCCTGAGGTGGAAGGCAGAAGGTGCTTGCATCCGGTAAAGGTTCTCTAAGTTGACCAAATACAGTACCTGAGTGCTGAATCTGTGAATGTCGTCTGAAGCGCTGACTAGCTCAACGGAGGACAAGGAAGAAGAATGGCTATGGGGCTGTACAGCAGAGAGGGGGTTGAAAGAGCAAAGAGTAAAGAACAAACCAGAAAGAGGCACCACTGCAGCAGTTCAGAGGAGACGACCAGAACCTGCTAAGGAAGCATTTTATATGACGAGGTTATATAAGCGCTCAAAAAATTCTGCAGTAAGAAAAGACTGATTGTCCGTGCAAACAGATTAAGGTGAGGCACGGCGACATCATGAGGGCATGTTATTTAAGCAGAAGCACCAAGAAGCTGCAGAGCTTTATAGACAGGTCGCACTGGTTGTAAACTGACTAGGCTTTGGACGGGAACGATGAGGTAAAGAAAAAAGTAGCAACCCGTGGCCTTAAATTAGAACAAAGTAGGTGTAAGGCAAAGAGAATATAAGAAATGTACTGCGCACCTTGTTGGCAAATCGGTGTGTACCGATGGTGGAGTAGGCGTCACCAGGAGGCACTGGTGTTAGTCGAGGTATTCTGACTTTTTCTGACTGGCTCTGAGGGGCATAGTGTAGGAGTTTGGTAAGAGAAAAAAGATTAAGGTGAGAGAAATGATACATCGGTGTATGTAGCTGTGCTTAAGGAAGTTTTACACAAGCAGAAGAAGCAAAACAAAACAGATCCAGTACATCTTTTAGCCTAATGGTGCAACTGGTTTAGATATCCCAAATGTATGAGACGTTTAAATTGTGTATATAATAATACAGCCAATTTAGAGCTTCATCACACCTGCTCTTCTATCTTGTCTTGTCTGTCCAGTGCAGCTTCAACCGCATCAAAGAATTCATCTTCATTAATCAGACTGTTAGGCCCCTCCTGTTGAAAGGAAATAACAATTGAAATGGTGAAGAAGTGAAGAAGTATAAAAATCCTGTGAGAACAACCCTGTATAAGATACATAATCGTAAAAAAAAAAAGTTTGGATAAAGTGAAGAAATCTTTCTACTGTATTTTATATAGCTGTTGCTGATTCATTTATCTTATATAACTTCATCGTGCCTCGTAGTCTGGTCCTCCATAGTGCGACTTTTTCTTCAGTTCATTCATAGCAGACTTGTAGGCATCTTCTACACGCCTCCTCTTTTCCAGCTCCTGAACACACAGAAAATTTGAGTATGGTAAGTTAAACTGTGTTACTTACAGGCAGAAATCATCTCCCAGAGACAATCTTCAGTCCATCAGATTACAGATCATTAAAAGCATACAGTGAAAGCCGAATAAAATAGAGGTATCCGGTATTCAAATAAATCACCCAAATGTTTAGGTGTGTGCAAACTCAAACAGGTTTTACATCAAGTCTTGTTCTTTGACAGAGACAAATATGCCCACTTCCTACAAATGAACAAGAAACAACAGGCTGCTGCCCTACAGTTGAGAACTTAAGTCTCTGTATTATCAGTGCCACAGCTACTGTGTTCTGCCCCTATGACTTAAAAAGAACAGTAGTCTAGTATTTGGTCTCTTTGTGGGAAAAAATAATCAAATTACAATAAAAAAAAAAGGCTTAGCTCTGCAAAAAACACCTAACAGCTCTGGACAAAAACAGAGCGACAGCTGTCCAAAGTGCAATAAGAACGCAAGAAAACTCCAGGAATTGTGGCTGAAAGTATACTGCAATATAAAACAACCACGGTCTCCAGACACAAAGAGACAATGAAACCAAACAATGTACAAAGGAAGGTGTAGACATATAACACTTGCCACAAAATAAACAGGAGGCGATCCTGCTGTCAGCAGTGCTTGAATACTACACAGACAGACAGAGACCTACTGTAAAGAAGCAGCTGCAGGTCTGTAGAGGTATCCATCTTTGTGTCTGGTATTTCAGCAGCTCAGTACTCCTTTGTAGAGATGGCTTCCACAAATTGTACCATGAAGTCCGAGCAGTCATTTTCTAACTGACTCTGTACAAGTCTGAGTAGGTGTAACCTGTTCCTTGTCTGTCCTTTGACTGTATGTTGTATAACTATTTCTATATCTATATCTCTACTCCACATCTGCAGCTACACTTCAAACACTTCATCAAACACAGGTGAGTTTGAAGTAGTTTCACCCAAGTAGTCAACCGAACTGAAACACTTCCCAGCTTTTGCAAGTTTCTGGGTTGGGCAGCGCGCCTCTGCACACACATACAAAAAGAAACTGGTTTGACAACATCAGCTGGGCTAATCAGGATGTAAGCAAGAGCAGCTCTTTAGATACTTTTAAAGAGACAGACCACTCTCTGGATATTAATGAATGGAAGAGGGTTATGCAGGCTTTAATTACTCTGATAAAAAAAAAAAAAAAAAAGATCAAATAACAAAAGAGCTAATGGGCCCATTTGTCTATGTGCTCACTGAGCTATAGCTGAAACGTTGATAGCTGGTTTAGAGTAACCATCTGCAAATCAGTTTTCAAGAACTATTACTAGTTTTTGGATATCTGAACTGTGGAATGTAGGGACCATTCCTTGTTCTGTTTTGTTTTTAACCCCCACAACACAGACTCTTTTTGGGCTGAGTCCGATAACTTGCTTTACATTTGCAACAGGCAGTTGAACAGGTAGCTAAATTGCAAAATATCTTGCCAAAGGCATCTTAGAGACGTTGACATTTCCCACAGAAAATATACTAATAGAGCAGCCTGACAGAATACCAAACCACACAAGTACTAAACAAGACACAAATATGAACACACAGACATCAGGAACAAAAAAAAAAAAAGACGTAAGCACATACCCACACAAAGTCTTCAATAAAAAAAAGAACGTTAAGGAAGAAGAATAAAACAAATCTGAACTGCATCCAAAGGAATTACATCCAACCTGTTCATTCATAGTATTAAACACAGCTAGTGCATTTTACATGGAATCAGTTTCAGTGACAACTCTATTGAATCTTTCTAACCTTTCAAAACAATGGTAAATAGTTGAATAGGAAATGTTGCACCACCTTAACTGTCAACATCAATACCTGTTTTCACATCAATCATGGTTGGACATTTGGACAGCAGAGTGTTGCACCACAATCTTGTCACCCGAAGGACAGAGTCCAGACGACCAAACTATTGCTCATAACAGCTGAATGCAGTTAGATTCTCAGTCAGCGGCATTTCCACACAGCAGTGGCTGTTGACACACCCACTCAGGAAACTGCTTATTTTTCACTTGACACTTCGCACACTATGAGTGACGTGTATTTTAATTACTGTGTGCAGAGTCCAGTCTGTACCTTGTCCAGTCTTTTCTGCCAGCTGTCCTCTCGTTTTACCATCAGCTCGATGCAGTGGGACAACGTAGAGAGGATGCCTGCTGTGGTGGCCTTGAAGGTGATGGCTTCACCTTTAAAGTCTATCCCGTTCATACCTTTGGGGCTGGCAGGGGGAAACACTGGAGCAGAGAGGAACAACGACATAATGAAATGAAGCAGCTGCTTTGCGACTTGATAAAAATTCATGAATCTGTTATTAACATGCAAAGCAACCAACATGTTTATTCATAGATACTCTTAAATAAAGCAATAAATAGTCAGATAGTATCTGCTGGTAAACTCACATTTCTCTTTGCTGCCATTATTGTTGTGATTATATTCACCATCAGGTCTTGCAGTAGTAGGAAAGTCATCTTCGTCCTCCTCTACTACTGGTAAGAAAACAACAGTAACCTTAGTTCTACCTACTGTCCTGTAATAATAGCATATAGGTTATATTGGACAATTGCAGTTGACATTTTACACATTTTCTAGCAAAAAACATAATTTAATGATTTTAAAAAAAACATTTAATCTACAGATGGTTAGAAAAAAAAATATGACTATAGAAATGTTCTGCCACAGATATTAAAAAAACCCACAAAATGTCCTGTATGTGGATATTGATTTCTGTTTTCGTTTCTCAGTTGGTCTTACCAACCGCTCTCCTTCAACTGTCATGGAGTGCCATCAAGTAAAGACATTTCGATCTACAAATGCTTTCATTTGCCAGTAAACACATCAAGACTAAAGCCACATAAAGGTGTATTTAAGCCACAAATTACCTCTGTCTCTCTGAAATTCGTCTTTAGAAACAGCATCAGCACAGGAGTCAAAGTACTTCTGCAGGGTGTCCACTTGTCTGCACAAAATGTCCCGGAAGGTTTCCATTTCTGCTAGCTTCTCACGCAACCTGTGCCCCTTCTGCACAGAGAAACAGAAGTAAAAGAGATGCAAACAACAGCACAAAAACTAGACAACATGTTGTCAGGGAAAATTGAATATGCACAAAATACAAATCATTAACATTTGACATTTTTAGTTCACAGCAAATATGCTGGACTGTAATCTGTGTTGTGAGGCTTTAGCCCTGTATTGAACACCTATGGCTGGGGGTACTTTCAGTCATAGAATGATGCATAGACATTTTCAAGGCCTGCTGACATGTTACACAACATCTCTCTACTTAGTCACTGGTGGCCAGGTTTTACCTTGAAGGAGGATGTGGATGTTGAAGACAAGGCACTAGCTGCTGAGGTGAGAGACAACATGGAACCATGACGCCTCAGACTTGTTTCTGAACCGTAACCAGACTCAGCCTGCGATCCAGTCAGTGAGGTGGGAGAAGAGACAATGTAGAGACACACAGGAAGGAACAGAAGATCAGTAAGTGCACAAAAAAACCTGAACAATCATGCAGTATAATAAGAAAGTCTGATGCTCATCAAAACTAGACAGAGCGAGATCAATTCTAGCAGTCAGCAACACTGAGTAATGCTGCGCTACACCTACACAGAAAAACAGTCTGCTGAGAGCGACTGCGGATGACATATGCATCATGCATCAACACAGCCACGAGACCTGAGCTCGGTGGCTGAGAAAGAGTGGAAGTAAATTATGATTTGCTCTCATGTGGTTAAGAGCTATTGCAACTTTCAATTTCAATTTCTTTTTTTTCCCCTTTCGGGATGAATATAGTGTATATACTTTTTAGGAAATACAGTGTGCTGTCTCACATGGCATTATAAAACAAATCTATGACCAGGCATTAGGGAGCGGCAGTGAAGCCATTTGTTCCATTTAATGGCCAAATCATGACTGGGCGATGCCTTGGACTGCCAGCTCAGCAGAGTGACAGAATTTTATTATTACATTGTATGTGAATGCACACCCAGCCAACCACACCAAAGCAAAACACTGTTTGCATATGAATCAGGACTCTAACATGCTGGTGGTATGTTTTATGAGTCTAAACTCATTCGCATAGGTGTAGTCATGGCTTTGCATCTAATTTTCCACTTGATTACAAAATCAACAAGAGACTGTAAGCTATTTCTGTTGCCCAATTGGCATACAGAGGAATTTCTTAATAACCGTGAGCAAACTGAAGAGGGAGTCAGGTGACAACCTCAAGAGAGAGCACACATACATTTCTCTGCCAACAGATCTTACAACACAGACTGAACGGAGCTGACACTAAATACCGGTGAACAGGTAGTGAGCTGAGTGACAGGAAATAAGGTCCCAGTGTTTGCAGTTTCAGGGTATGTTTACATTCAGGCGGTCCAGAGATTACTGAGATAGTAAACAAAGTAGTAATTGTGAGCATTACTTAGCTCAAAGTAACACATTTTCTTCCAGTTCCACAGTTTATAGTAGAAATAAACTCATGGAGCAGCGATTTTGCATAGTACTACAACCAGAGTCCTATGAAAAACAAGCCCTTAAATCCCCATATCCTTCAGATAGTGTCTGATTTGTAATTAGCTGTTTAGAAAATGTGACACACATTAACACAGTGGATAAAATACCATTAACACCATACAAATAATTTCACCACATCACAATACAACGACTCCAGCATAAAAAAAATTACCTGACACAGCTGACAAAGTAACTTAACATTACAACATTCACAAAACCACAATCAGAGTTGTTACTAAAGAGACACCAGAGCGACTAATAATAACAGTTTATACACAAATAATGAATATTTAATAATGCTATTTTATTGTGCAAAAAATCACTACATGTATAAACATGTGCAGTTGGAATAAACTGGAGGCCTGTTTTGTTTTTTTTAAATCTGGCTGGACTATCACATGATTTTTCATTTTTCACCCGCAAACATTAAAACAAGTGGCAGAGCTGAGTGCCAAAAGTGTTCATTTTAAATTTGAAATGGTCGTCAATGATTGTTGACAGCTTGATTTGAGGGCTGCAAAGTGATTTAGCTGCACCACTGACAGCTCGACGAATATCAAAACCTACAATTCCACATGGACTGTATTCCTTTACTACTTTCTGAATGTACTTTTAACACTTTGATTTAAAATGTAGTATCCTCAGTGTTGTTTTTATCTACAGTCAAATCAGGCCCTTAAATAAAAAAAACAAACCAAAAAAAAACACGCATTACTGTCTGTAGGCCTTTCGAAACACTAAACAGCTGAGAATGACAGTTATCTAATAGCATGAGTGAATAAATGAAGTTAAATGGACTTCTTGCAACACTATGTCAAACAAATAACTTGATTTATTTGCAGGCATTACATAATGAATTGAAGAGCATGTGTTTATCTCTTTACTTTAGTTACTGAAATTAGAGATGCACAACACGTCTGTGGTCAACAAGAAAATATGTAATTTTTTGGTACTGTTCTGATATTTGAATTTCAGCTGTTAATTGCATCCGATTATGTGGAAGTGGTCACTGAAATGAAACATCTTCTCCCTTTCCAGCCAACCCACTTTCTTCCGCACCCACAATGGAAATGGATGGATCTCGATTGCTTTTTAAAAACTGGTGTTATATCAGAAAAACTAACATCAGACCAAAAATACATATAATTATGTTCCTTTTCACATTTTTCTATTGTAAATAGTATCCAGTTATTGTATTGGTACCGGCTACAAGAAATAGATAATTACTGGGTGTAATTATTAGCTCTAAAATTCAATATAGGTGCATCTCTAACTGAAATCATTATTATACTTTTGCCAATCTGGCACCAAGAGGCAAAGCGGGACACTGCAATTAAGCAGTGAAGACCGATCCGTGACCACATCTGACGTTGCCACCTTCATACACCTGGTCAGCTGCATGACAACCATGCAAACTACACACCCACTTATACACAATATGAAATGGCATCTTGAGTCCAAGGCTTTGTAATGGTAATGAGGTGAGTGTGCAGCGACTGAGCATAGCAACCTCTGACTACTTCTACACATCTGAGCAGATTGCTGCCAGAGAAATTACTTCTCAACACACAGCCATGCAGTATAAAGTTTGTCTCTAAATAACAGCAAGTGATTTCTTACACAGTCAGACATGCAATCTGACATGAGTAAAGATAGTTCATCTGTGATATGAATTTTAAAAATTGCACGCAAATAAAAAATGTATTGTATGGACATGAGCAACAATGTGTACAGTAATCATTCATGTCACAGCACTGGGTTTTCCCCATCCCCTCCCATATCACCCCTCTGAATCCAGCATACGAATGAAAGATCTCAGTGAGGAGTGATAGCGAGCAAGCAGCATGCAGACATGCTAAAAGCCCACCATTCGGCCATTCCAACAGCCAAAGCAGAGCAGGACACTGCTGCAGTCGTGGCGGTTTGCTGGCCCCAACATGGCCAGGCGCTCCCCCAACAATCCCAACGTTCAGACAATTCGGAAGCTTTAATCCAGTATTCCCGTTTCCCTGGACACACCTCACTATGGAACAAAAGGGAAGAGGAGGAGGTGGAGAAGAGAAGCCATACAGGCTTGGCTTATCTGATCAAGTCAAAAGAAAGCAGCAATAAGAGAAGGAAGGAGGAGGGAAAAGCAGTCATTTGCTCTGAAGCAATCAGAAGAGAGGCAGACTGGATGGAAAGGAAGAGTCGTAATTCCTCGGCAGAGCGAAGCAGTGTCTGCTTTCAGTCAGGTCCTCTGCAGGCACACACATGGACTTAAGGAGACAAACACGTACATGCACTCCACTCTGGCCGCACACATACATCAACAGACCACACACCCTGATATGTGAAGCCTTTTCATCTTGTCCGTCTTTATGTCCCGCATCCATCCCAGAGCAAGCAAGCGTGACTGTGTGTGTTTGCATGGAAAAGTGAGAGCGAGAGTGGAGTAAAAATGGAGGGTGCATGCATGTATGCATCAGAGAGAGAGACGAGGGCTGTCTGGGGCTGTTTGTGTAATAAACCAATAAAGTACCAAATGGGTGGGCGAGTGAAGCAGCCTACTGTATATTATGACAGAGAAAGAGCGAGAGAGAGAGAGAGAGAGAGAAGAGTAGGAGGCAGGGAACAATATTAGTCTGGATCTTCTGCTTTACTTCTATCTACCCACCTCTTCTTTTATCTCTTCCAGCTTTGATTGGCTGATAACTCCTTGAGCCTAATCTGGGCCAGGAGTGTTCAGACTGTGCCCCCAACCAGCCTGAAGTAGCGAAAAAACCACAGACAAAGACAGGGGGTTTTCCCCATCCCCTCCCATATCACCCCTCTGAATCTGGCAGAATGGATCAGTCTTCTCTGTAAAATACAGTTTTATGTGTCCCTCTTGATTTTTGCTGCTGTGAGACCGAGCGATTAAAAAGCTGCATTATTCATCAAGAGCAGCACTTAACGTCCCTACATTGAGCACGACTTTTCCCACCACCAACACAAACACACCCACACAAAAAAACACAAATGGACCTGCACAACAATTGTTTTTCCCCTGATCAGTCAAATTTTGTAATATGGAAATGATGCTTGTTTGCCTTTGCAAAATGGCTAATATAAAGCACTTAAAGGCTGCAGTCATAACTTGTTGATCCTATTGTCAAAGCACATTAAAAGCTGTTAGATCCCAACATCAACGCAGAAGGATGAATGTTTAAAACTGGCACAAAAACATAATCCTACAACACCTAAAAAAGCGACCAACAAGAATTACAATTAATATACATTTTTCATCAAACTGATGTTGGAAAGATGCTTTATGTGTGAATATATGTGTATTCTTCTGTCACTGGTTTTCCTGAAGAGATTAATTTAAGAACTATGGATGGAGAAAGAAACTACAAATTAAATGTTCATATTTTTAGAACAAGTATTAAGTATGTTCAAACACAATAGCAGAAATGTTAAGCAGGTCTGGATAATAAAGATTGAAACCATAATGCAAGTGGTGAGCATTGCATGATGCAAGCCCTTCTTGTCCATTAGGGAGCAGCAAAGACACACTGTCTACAGTAATGCTGCAGGTGGTGCTGCATTCATCTCACTGAGGTTACTGTAGGTCAGAGTCCAAACATAACCCTAAAATATTCTCACGCCTTCGTTAATGGACTAGAGACCTGAGGTCACTCACACTCACATTAAAAAACACCCAGCAGTACTAACAAAACTATCCACAGCACGATTTTAGTGGAGTAGCAGGACTACTGAGTGGTCAAAGGACAGTGATTGGTATTATTATTTTCCCCAATATATTTATTATACATTCTATATTTTTTGTTGTGAATTTTCATTGGTCTCTCAATGAGACCGCTTTTATGTAGCAAACAACATTATATACACAAATTAATAAACAAATCAAATAGACAGGTGGAAAACTAGTTTAATATTTAAAGCACACTAATGTTAACTAACCTACAAATTCAGTCATGTACAGCTTGCAGTACTGGCCAGTTTTGGATGGACAACAACAGCACATATGTTTGGCACATATAATGCAGTTTTTCCATTCACCAGTATTTATTCTACAGGCATACTAATTACAAACTAAAAAACTAAGAGATTTTTATAACTGTGATGTGGAAAAACTTTGACTCAATGTTGACACGTCAGGTGTATTATGAATTTAATGTTCAAGTTAACACATTTAAACCATGTGATCATTACGTGTAGTAATGTTTTCAGCAACTCAAATACATTATTTATAAAACGTGAGCCAAGCCTAATAAATTCCTGAATGAAGCGCCCACCAAAGACTAATAAAAACGCCCATGTAGCATACACATAAACCTAATAATAACTCTTTGGCACATTATCTGACCCACATCCAGTTCACTTCACACCCTTCATGTTGGGGGTGTGCAGTCTGATCAGCCTGATCTCAACCCAAATAGTACAGATCACGTCATTAAATAAATAACAGCCCTGACCAAACTTTCCTACTGCGAATGAACCAAGCAAAAGCGTGATCACTTGTAACACAATTACAGCTGGACTTCAGACCTTGGAGGCCAAAAACAGGGCATGTGATGTGGTTTTGTTCCATCCTCTATACGGCTACATTTTCCACTAGCAGAACGTTTTGTCCTACAGACTTTTGTGACTCACTGATTTGTTTGTTTTTTTCAACCTCTGGGGCAAAACAATGAAGCAAAGTTTTGGTCTCTAAGCTAATTCCTCCATTCATGACAAACCACCCCCCCCCCCCCCCCCCCCCCCCCCCGGAACTTACATTAAAATTGTATTAAGGCTTTAAATCACTCATAACTAAGGGTGTGGTTACTTTGACTGGCAGGTTGGTGCTGTCACAAGACAGTTCAAAATTGCTGTTCGGGAAACCTATAAATTATGTCATGGATGGTGCGTCCATTTCTATAGAGTCTACAGTCTAAAGTGGATGTGTTGCAGCTGGAATGCAATGCTGCTGTCTCTGGTGTGTCTCAGAGGCCAGATTATACATCTTGAATGTGTAACTTATTTTGTAAACTGAGCACAGTTTGGTGTACGAGGAATAGCGGAAGCACTGGACTAACATCCTGAAATGAGCATCAAAGTGGTGGAGATATAAATCGCCACTTCTGGTCAAAATAAAATCAATGTGAAAACAGGATGCAGAGATCTGCGAGTGGGACTTTTAGTACTGAGTTCAAGAAACAGATTCTGTATCCAGGCACTCATATACACAACTAATCATGTGATCCCATTAGTTCAACTAGAATTGTGATTCAGATAGCGGACTTGACCGTAGAAAATCTATATACAGTTGTTCACCCCTTGTATATGTTGAGAAGCCACACAGCACTCACTAGATGTCTTTGCAAAGTAAGCAGCTGAGCAATATCTGATGACTGGGGATACCCCCCACCTCAACACCTCACTCCTCAGATTCCTCACATTCCCAGGGTGAAGGGCCGTTTGTGTGTCCGTGTGTGTGAGTGTGCATGTGTGAATCCTTGTCCTGCCACACCCAAGTCACTGAACAAAACAGATAACTCCCTGTCTGTTCCAGGAAAAAAAAAAGAAGAAAAAAACACAATCTGACCTGAAATTCAACCCGAATAATGAAGAATGTGAACAAAGCAGCAAAACTCTGCTTTTAGTGAGTCATTAGACAAACTAAAACAGGACCAGATATTTATAAGAAGTTTTCACAATATAACCAGGAAAATGTTTTTGACTCTTGAAAAACTAAGAAAAAATCCTCTATGAACACATCTGGATTCATGCAAGAGTAAGAGTCATAGTAAAGTGATTATTCTGTCTGTGTAATGCACCCAGTTGCTTGCTAAATAAACAGAATGCCCAGAAATAACTTAATTCCAAGAAAGTCTGCATAACAAGCAAATATTTCATAGAAGCTTATTGTAAAATATTAAGATATCTATGCTATAGAAAGAGAAACTCAAGCTACTCACCTTGTGCAGTTCTATCGAGTCGATCCACTGGTGTCTGTGTTCAGGATCCTCAGCTCTGAGGTACCAGACGCTGTCGTTCACGCTGATGTCAAAACGACACTCGTCAAACTCATGAGGCTGCACGGAGAGAGGAGAGGGTTCATGAATAGTTATTAGGCACAGTGCATGAGTAATGTCAGGAAATACTTTGCACAAAACCAAATATCTGTATTTGAATATCAAAGTACAAATTACACATATACGTTTTCCTCTAGTTTTATGAAATTACCAGAGAATAAGAGCAGAATCCTGCTGTAATCTCTCTCTGGCTTGCTAGCAGTGATACACTGTATACACACATGGACTCCATCAGTCACAGTAAAGCATATGCCACACAATAAACAGGAATTTTAATTAAAAACTGGTGTCTTATGTCTGCTGTCACACCCTGAAATGACTTCTGGAGAGCCGTGCAAAAACAAAAACAAAAAAAAAAAAAAAAAAAAACCCAAACCAAATAAAAACAAACAACACAAAGACTGTTCCAGCATACCGTTGCATGAACCTGGATTGTCATAACCTTACAGTCAACTCTGGGGTCAAATCCTTAAACTATCAGACTCCCCCATCTTACAATGCACCCCACCCAGCTCCAACCCCTGATCGCCTTAGGCACCCAAACACGTGCAACAAAGAATTCACCCGTTTCCTCTGAGACTGGAATTTGACCAGTGCACTCAGCTGAGAGGAGATCAACCCTGCAAAGGTTCACAATAAGAAATAAGACATAGTTGAGTTGAATCTCCTCGTCCCCCCTGTTTTTCCTCCTCAGTATAGTCAAAAATTCAGCTGCCCTGTCAGCTGACATAACCATGTTTTGCCCAAATTGAATTAAGAGTCGCTGAATGACGCTCATGTGCTGGCTTATTTGCTGCCACTGAGAACAGCAACATACTCTGTGTCAGTGTACATAACTTTATGCAACACTGTCTTAACACTCTAACGCTGGTATTACATTTCACAAGCTGCATGCTTAGAATGCATAGGAGTGGGTTTGCTATGACCCTCAGATGCTTTCTATTAAAGTCACTGCCAGCCTCAGAGCAAAATTTTGCCCTCAAACAGGTGCAGCATCAAATATGCCCTCAGGTTTCAAATTTTCCCTGGAAGGAGGGGGTGTGCATTGGTAACCTCAAGTGCATCCAGCCATAATGGTTACTGCCCAGAAAAATCCAGTCTATCTTACTGTGCTGTATCAGGCACGGTCCATAAACCTCTGCTTTACAATCACCTTTATAACTCTTCCATTCTGACTAGAACATTCTCGTTCTCCTTACATAAGCAGTGCTGTATATCCATGCTGCATTGGCTTTTTTTTTCGGGGTAAAGGACTATGGAATCTTCAGTGTTAGGAAAGAGGTGGTCATCAGTCAAATGCTGATAGTCACAGTCTTTAAAGATGTCTGAGAATGAAGTCTTCCTTAAGAGCACCACATTAAAACTAGTGCAAGTGTGTGTTTGCATTATAATTAAAATATAATTTAAAATAACAAAATTTATACAAGATAGTGCTGTACAAAAACAGGGAAAACCCAAATGCATTGAGAAAAGCTACAACTAATGTGAGCTTTTGATAATGGATCGTTGCATGCAAAAGGAATTTTTTTAGACAGTAACAGTTCCTGCACACTGTGTTTCTGTATGAGGACAGTCTGATGTGTGTCTGCAGTTACACAGCATGTAACAGACTGATGTTAGGCAAGAAAAGAAACAGAGGCTTGTTTCTGCATTCCTGAGACCTCATACCACGGTTTCCTCAGACTGAACTGGCTTTAGATGTTTAGAAAAAAAGGCTGTAAAAAGTGGGTGTGTGGGTCATACTACTCTGATTATTAGTAAGCATGTGTAATAAAACCATGTCCACTCCTAGTTAGGCTAATATAACATAATTACAAAACACTCTGAAAGTCATGTGGAGCTCCGTTCAGTTCTACACAAACAGAAATTGGCATAACGCTCACATAAATAAGCACTCACTCGGGGAGCCTCATTATAAGCTTTCATGTTGCAGTTTTAAATCACATAATCCTATTGCACAAATCACAGTAAAACTATTCGTTTGACCACTGTACTAGGTGGCGGTATGCTCAGAGAGCAGTGAATATTTAACCAAGGTGTGGGATTTCAGCTTATCTCTCAAACAGGAGGCCAGCATAGGAAGAATGCAAGTCCAATATCTAGAGTTTGTGGTCAAAGCTTACATTTTAAACCAGAGGGAATGCCGGTTTCAAGTAGACAATAATTGCCATGGAGAAACAGACAAGAGAGTGTGCTCAAATGATCGCTTAAGCAAGATTGTCTTGGTGTACAAAACACAGGTCTGTATCCTACCTGTGATATTAATGACAGCCTCATTACAAGTTATTGTTTACCTTTCTATCTCAGAGATAGAATCACAGATCAAAGAGGTTCCACTCCTGCCAGACAAGCAACTCTCGTCCAAGAACAATGATTTTAAAAAAGGGGGCCCATCTTGTGAGCCCTTGCTGAGATAAATGTTGAACAGGTGTTAAGCTCATTCTGCTTTCTATTTGTGCCTTAGACAGCAGCAGAGCAATGTTCACTCCTCATACCAGCGTAAACACTTACTGTGATGACAGCCTTGCTGAGGCACAGAGAGCCCCTGCAGCCGTACTCCCGCTCATCCTCCGACTTGTAGTAGCTCAAAGTATTGTTTTTCAACACGACCCATCGGTCCTGCCACCCGTGGATGTAATTTGTCCACTGTAAACACACAGGAGATGCAGTATACAGTTAGCTGCACAATGCAAACAACAGATAATGTGGCTAATTGATGTCTATGCAAGGATTATTAGGAGTAATGTTGCTTATTAGTCATGCGCACCTACTTTCTGACAGGCAGAGCTATTAAAATATTGAGTTAAAAACTACTTCTGCAGCATAACACACTAACACACAAACTGATGTCTCTGCAGATTCTCAGTCACACAAGTTATGAATCATCTAAAAGCGTCAGTAAAAACCAACTGAACTTCTCTTTTTGGTTCTTGGAGACGTTTCGCCTCTGGTTAAAGGGGTTTCTTAGTTTCACCCTTTATCCAAAAGGCTTCTTCAGTTCAGCTGCTTTTTACAGAAACCCATAGGAGCCCCAGTGATTCACCCAAAGTTACCTTGCTTAAAACGCCTCCAAACTCCACTGGCTGTCCGGATTCCGGGTCCACATCCTCATCCGAACCGGACGACGAACTCTTTTCGGACATTTAATTCCAAGTTCCAGAGGAGACTTTAATCTGATTTTTATCTACAGATCCACGTAGCTTACCGCTAGCTGCTAGATTAGTTATCCGTTCAAACGCGTCACGGCCAAACCTGCTGACAGCTTCTTCAACTTAGCCTTAACGTCGGCAAAACAATGTTAATTAGGCATTAACTGAGTGCACAGAACAACAGCCGGATAGCGGTATTTATCTCAGGCCGTCTCACAGACTAAAGCCGAGCTAGCTGGTCTCTTAATACGCATTTCTGGAGGTGACAGCTGCCTTTCAATTCCTCCGTTTTGCGGGCTTTGTTTTGAAACTGACGTCGAATACCAATGAGACGAGCTAACTTAGTTAGCGTTAGCTGTCAAACGACGCAACTAGCTAGCACTAACTTAACTGGCAACTTGTGACTGCTCTGGTTCGCTATCTCGGCTGCGGTCGGTAACAAAAGACGGAGCGGCGTGCGAGGCCTTCGTTTTTATCGCTACACCTCAACTTCAGTGTACAAACGACGAGCAACGGAGTGGCTGCTGTGGTTCCGCAGTTCAGTTAGCAGTAGTGGACTAGCTTGTCTTAATTCGGGTCGGGGGGAGGAGCCCCGCAGCCACGCTTTACTGTGTACCTGCTGCGTACTGGAGCGTCAAACTGCACAGCATCACATAAAACTGCTGTAAAATTAAAAGCAGCTATTTTCATAAATAGGAAATGCAGTGTAACAGAAGCCGTGTCGAAGTCAGGTAAACTGGAGATGCATTAATACCGGAAATACACTTGATTAAAGGTGTTTTGTGTGTGCAATGAGTGACACGCGTTGTGCGCTGAATGTACTTTGCACATACAGACTTTGCAAGTAAAATACAAGGTGTTCGCCCTGTGAAAGAGCAAGTATACGTGCCTGTGCATTAGTTTCCCTGCTCTGTGTCCTGGATTATAACCGATCCAGTCGTTTTTTTTAAACCTTTAAAGGTGCGTTTCAGCTCACGTAATGCAGTTCTCCCCTTGTCAAAAAGTGATCCAGCCCCTGCATTGTGACTGAAATGCTAACAGTGCATCCAAAAAAACGTGGTATTTTTTAGTGCAAAGATTATTGCACGTTTCATGGTAAATCTGCATTGACCAGTTTATATCTGTTTACTGCTTATTTTGTCTGGATCATTCATAACGTGCAAATACACATAAGTTATGCCTGTGGTTAATTAATTAATTTATGTGTTTGTTTTTGCAGTTTATAGCGCAATCAGGCATTAAATTATGGATGGTTATATGCAATCCTATAGTATTGTCTGTGTTGTTTAGGCCGTATTTGTTTGATATGTGTCATTGGCCAGACTGTAATTAGCATGATTTATGGACACATTTTGTGCATAACATAAAGAAATTCTCACTATTCCAACTACCATATGGACTGTATTCTATAACCCACCTCAATGAAATCAAGTTATTATTATGATGCATTAATAACATTTCAGTCACTGTGTGGGGTCTGCAATCACTTTTTGGCAGGTGGGAAACAGCATTATGAGTTGAAAGGGCTCCTTTAAAGACATGGTTGAAATATTGGAGCTGGTAAAATATTGCAGAGACACGAGGATCGTTGTTCCTGCAAGAAGTTTTTGGCAGTTGAGCACTGTTTGGCACAAGACCGGTTATACTGGTTTTATTTTGGGTGATACTGCGAAGGTCTGAAAAGCGATGAACGTTGTTTTGGGGATGATGATTTTAATCCAGTATCGTTCTAAGTAAAGTGCAGCTTTATTCTTTCAGGATTTCTGTGGAAAAGTGTTTCTGGTGTGGAGCCATGCAACAAACTATGCCAAAGGTTACATTACGCAGCATTTTTTTTGTGCTTAGTTTTCTTCCGTACGCCTTTTTTTCTCGGTGGATTTCGTGTACAGTACTTTGGACACGCCGATAACACCTCAGTCTAAGGTTCATAAAGCTCACTTACGTCAGAGAGAAATCAGTATTTCAAGATGTAAGTTTTAAAGACACAAAGCAGTCACACCGCCTGCAGGTTTCAGGGAAACCGTTTATTTAGCCCCGCCTCTTCGACGATGACGTACCACGGAAGTGCCGCCAAAATCTGTGTCGTCACTTTTTCAAAACATGTAGGGACATGATCGTTAGACAGCTGAACGGTCTGATTCACTGTGGCGTTGCTATTCAGGGGGAAACCTACCTTTTCCTGAAATACTGCCGGCCATCTGGTCTAACTCGAAAAGGGGCACATGTGATGGGACACACAGCTACGGTATGTTAGAGCTGTATCGTCTAAGTTTGGAGTAGAGTCGAGATCGTTGCACATTGGGTCACACCGCCTCAAAACAAACGTCAGTTTTACCATCAAGAATCAGTTTATTCATGATGGATAATGGGGCTACATCCACCAAAGAAGAGCGATTCCTCTCCAGGATGGCGCTCAATGACAACAAGGCTGGTATGGAGGGTCTGGATAGGGACAAAATCAACAAGATCATCATGGAGTCATCTAAGGTACTCAACTCACTTGTTCAATTCATTTTTTTAACAAAATACCATCGATACATCCTCAAAGACATGTGTAATCTTGGTCATCTGCTCAGATTGTCTCTGAGAAGATGAATGGTTCACCTGTGTAGCCAGAATCTTCACAGAAGGATGTGTAGAAAAGTACAAATAATACTGCAGTGTGCTGTGGACAGTAGGAACTGACAGCCCATTTTACAGACTCTTTCTTATGACATACAGTCCACAAAAATAAATGTTATATTGCAGCTTTTCATTATGACTGTGCTACTGAGTTTATATAACTCTTCATTGCCCTTGTTCTTCCCTTGCAGGGATCCAAGTTTTACGAGAATGAGCTGAAGAGAGAGCAGCAGGTGAACCGGCGCATTGAGAAAATGATGCTTCAAAAGGCACAGATCACAGAGCAACAGCTAAAGAAAGCACAAGTTCAGGTAAGACATATAGACTTGCCTGGTTAAAGCTGGGATTCATTTCTTTATCGAGGTTCAGTACACATGCAGACAAATATGATGAGATGCATGAAACTCATTTTAAACATCATGCTACTTAAGCGTTTTTCATCAAATCTCTGTTTAGGTGGAAAAGACGGCCTCAGTGCTGGAGATGAGTCGAGATCTAAGCCGTGTGATTGTACATGTGGACATGGACGCTTTCTACGCTGCTGTGGAGATGAGAGACTGTCCTGAGCTGAAGGACAAGCCTATGGCTGTAGGATCCATGAGTATGCTGGTGAGTTAAAGATCTCCTTTGGTGAAAATCAAATTTGTTTCTTTTTTACCTTGTTGACATGTTCGTATGCTCTTTATTTGTTTACCAGAAGGCGTGTAATGAGCAAAAGAAGCAATCAGATGTCATGGTTAAGCATTTCCTCCATGAAACTGCACTGCAAAAACATGGATTATGACCGCCAGGGTTTTATTCCTAACACATATTGGAAACCAATCTTGTCAGCTTGTGGGATTGTGCTTTCCGTGTCATTATTCTTCTTCAGAATCAGTTTTCCAATTCAAATATATATGGCTGAATAACTCCAGTAATAAACTCACTATTGTGCAGCATAAAATACTTTTACCGTGTTTAAGAACAGTCGGGAGAGTTCAGATGTCTGGAGAGAGACCTCATAGATCCACATACTCTGAAGGAAGCAAGAGAGTAGAGTTACGTCAAAGCCATTTTAAAACAGAAAAGCGTTATTTTCATCGTGAATATGGATACATACATGACTTTTACACAAAATGTAGTCTAAGAAATCTGACACATTTATGACAAAAATTTCTAGGACAGTTTATGGTGTTGCAAAGCAAAAGAAAACACACATAACAGACTGTACTCACATTTACCTTAACATAAGCAAGTCGTGGGTAATTAACTGGGTAATTAAGTGTCAGTACTGGGTTACAGGTCACAGAGTTCAAAATTCTGTCACATTATTCATCACAATTTGTTTAATCACAGAGAAGATCTGATAGGACATGACTAAAATATTAATCACGATGGAAGTTTCGTACATATACTGTATTTCATTACATGGAAAGCTAATGTGACTTACTTTGAAAGACAAAAATCTAATAATAAAGGTATAAACTTGAAAAAAATAGGCAGCATAGATGACATAAGTAGAAGAATATAAGCATGAATAAACTCTAGAATCCATTAACCACATAGCAGAAAGTCTTCTAATCCCCATAATATATATATGGATACTTTACATCAATTACATATGACATTACTGTAATTCTAATATGACTTCAAAACCAGTTTACCATTAAAACTGGAGTTTAATATATGAAATCCAAAAGGCCCCTTTGTCTCTTTAAGTGTTTAATCTACATGTCCCTCTTTTATTTTTCAGTCAACATCTAACTACCATGCCAGGAAATATGGAGTTCGAGCTGCTATGCCTGGCTTCATTGCAAAGAAACTCTGCCCGAACTTAGTCATTGTTTCAACTAACTTTGATAAATACAGAGCTGTGAGTGATGAGGTAAGAGTGATGCCAAAGTACACACGCAGACACAATGAAATGCTGAGCAGCCCTTTTGTGGCTCCTTGCTAACAGATGCTCATAAAACTGTTATCTCTCTGTCAGATCCGGGAGATTTTTGCAGACTATGACCCTCACTTCCAGCCAATGAGTCTGGATGAAGCCTATCTAGATTTCACAGACCACCTGGAACAGCGGCAGAGTTGGCCAGAGTCCTCACGTACACACCGCTATCGCTCTAGAAGCATCGCTACAGGCAGGGCTTAGTTCATTTGAAAATGTAGAATGAATACATAGTGGGGTGTGATGTTAATTTCATAATCAGACACAGGAATGTTTGGTAAATAAGTTGCTAAGTTTCACACTCCAGAGATCCATCTAATCATTCTGTGAAATGATTTATTTTCTGTAAAGATGAAAAGCAGACCGAGCTTCCTCAGGAGTCGGCGCTGGAGGAGACAGACCTCTCTCCGGTGCTGTTTGAAGACAGTCCAAACTCTTCCCTCGGCTTGCTGGGCTCTGAAGGTGCTGCTGGTGATGCTTTCGAGGTGTTTGGGACGTCTGTTGAGGAGGCTGTGAGGGAGATGCGCTTTCGTATTGAGCAGAAAACCAGGCTGACAGCCAGTGCAGGTGAAGGAAAACCACTCTGATGTTACTAATAAAACACTGTATTTTACGGTCCTTCATTATGATTGTATTTTAGTGATATACCTTGATAATAATATACAGTATCCAGAGTGTCCTGCAGTTGGACATGTCCAGATTATGAAATACTGCAATATATTTGGCATGTTTTACCAGCCATTTGTTTACAAATACTCTTTCCAATCACACATTTCAATCTTCTAGGAATTGCTCCAAACACGATGCTTGCCAAAGTGTGCAGTGACAAGAACAAGCCCAACGGCCAATACAGACTCCCTTCCACCAGAGAGGCCGTCATGGACTTCATCGAGAATCTTCCAGTTCGCAAAGTACAGTACACATTGAAACTAAAACATAAGCAGAGTCATGTGCTTGAGAGTGTTTCACTCGCATATGTGAGTGAAATTTATAGTGTCCATATGTGACTAATTATTTGGGCGTACCAGTGCAATTGACTCATGAGATCTGTCACTCTTGATAGCAAAGATCAGCGAACTAAACAGTGAGGTAGCAGCTCAAACCTTGGCTGTTTGTGTCTCTGTGCAAGCTGACACAGCACCGTCTGCACTCAGCCAAAGATTATTGATGTTAGAGATGCATCACTTTGTAACTTTAGTCTACAGGCAGAGTTCAGTTCAAACAGCTGCAACAGAGTGAGACATCCTCTCCAGTAAAACCATCAGCCGATCGTGACACGTCAGTTCCAGCAGTCATATTCTCCCAGCTAAATTTTTAATCATTTCAGATTAATAAATTAAGCAGATCGATTTTTAGTTCTGAGTCACGACCTTTAGTGTTTGGACCATGTAGCTGATGGAAAATAAGGTGTGTTAAAATCTGTGTTTTGCTTGTCTGACGCTAAGGATTTCCGCTCTAAACAAGATTGGTTAACTGAGAGGTTTGAAAGGATTAAAATGGAATATGTGGGTCAAATACTAGAATCAGATGGCTTAAAATGTTAAAATCCTGAAGCTTATTTCAAAACCCCCATAAAGATTTCATAGACACTGTGCTGTTTAAAAAGGGAGGAACTGATCAAGCTCAATGTGTTTCTCAAGTTTTTGTCTTACGTTTAAAAATGATTCGGTAATTTAGTTATTGATTTTCATTTGTCTTATGAATAGCATTGAGTGTTTACTGTATAAAAATATGAAAAAATATATTTTTGTCCCTAAATATTGTCGTGCATTATTTCATTAAGTAAATGTAAGCATAGAACACTGATGTATGGAAAGATGGTAGTCGTGTGTTTGATTTAGTAAATGCATTTGGATAAAGGGGTGTGATGTGCTACAAATGTGAGAAAAATTGTAGAAAGAAAGTCTTTTTCATTATTTATAGACAGTAACAATGTGCTTGTGTATTTTTTTAGGTTTGTGGAATCGGGAAGGTGAGTGAGAAGATGCTAAATGCTCTGAGCATCAGTACCTGCTCTCATCTTGGCCAGCAGATGGCACTGCTGTCGTTGTTGTTCTCAGAGACCTCCTGGCATCATTTCATGGAAGTGTCTCTTGGTTTGGGCTCCACGTTTATTCCTAGGTATAGCCTTTTTAAAAAAAAAAAAATCATTCAGTACAACTGAAGTGATAAAAATAGAAAAAAATTTGATTTTAATTACTGTCTTTGGTCTCTTGCAGGCACGAAGAAAGAAAAAGCATGAGCACAGAAAGGTTTGTTTTTAAATACAGCGTTAATAGACACTGACTGAATTTTTAAAAAAATGCCCATCCTCTTGACTCACTGAATTTCTTTTCTGCCCCACTCTTTCCTGATGCTTTGTTTGTACAGGACCTTTAGAGAACTGAGTAAAGCTGAGGAGCAGTTTTCTTTGTGCAGGGAGCTCTGTGAAGACCTTGCAGAAGACATGAAGAAAGAAGACCTGAAGGTACAGAATGAGGGTTGCATTGATAATGTTTTTTACACGAACACACTTGTGCATATCTTTGGCTACTTATCCTTGTAAAATCAACTCGGTATATTGTATGCTCATCGCTTAGATTTTGTAACTGCTGTGATATTGCCGGAATGAATCTTACCATTCCATGATGTGATTGTCTCAGACTGAACAAAGAGAAGCAAGTACTGGGGGTATTTGAACAGAAATACACAACATAACATAGCTATACAAATAATACAGAGAAAATGGCCTCTCTTGGCCTTCGTAGCATCACCTAGACTCCAAACAGAGTCTCATACAATTACCTGAACCTGTCCGTTCCTTTGTGAATCGATAGAGTAAAGACTGGATGGCTTGGCACAACCATCACCCCCCTGCCTGGGTCCTGATGTGGCCCTGATAGATGAAGGAAATGGAGGGCCATTAAAGAGACAGCAGGGGCTACTATCAGCCTTGGAAGTATCTCCCTGGGAGATGATCACATTACTATGAAAACTCACAAAATGCATTCTGACAAATCAATCATTGATATGAGAGATTATACTGATTTCCATCTCTCTTCTATTTATAGCTCTTCCGTACAGTGCCATTGATTATGTCAGTGATTAGGAGGTTGTTGGAAAGCAGACAGAAATAGCCTTAACTGTTTTTCCTAATGTGAATTCCACTGTGTGTCTCATTTGTTACGAAGGCTAAAACGGTAACACTGAAGCTGAAGAACGTGAACTTCGAGGTGAAAACCAGGGCACTGACGCTGCCATATGCTGTTGCTACAGTGGATGAGATCTTTGCTGTTGCTAAGGACTTACTGAAAACGGAAATAGAAAATGAAAGCCCCCAGCCACTCAGGCTGAGGCTCATGGGTAATTAGATATGACAGTACAACTGACATATCAATTAATATAACTAGCTTGAAATAAATCTAAATGATCTGTGACACACTGCATGTGGAAAAAAATAATACAGCTGGCGTTCATTTTGAAGTTTTTTCCAGATAATTTGCTTTTGTGCTTGTAGGTGTTCGAGTGTCCGCCTTCGTCAGTTTGGACGACAAAAAGCCCCTGCAGAAGAGCATCATTGGCTTCCTTCAGCCAGGCAAGACAGAAAGTAGTGGCTCTTCCAAAGACATGCATCAAAACCTTGAGAAAGAGAATCACTCCCTCCAAGCCTCACCACTCGTGTGTCCTCCACTTATGCAGAAGTACCAGAGAAAAGAGGAAGTTCCCTGGAGAAATAAGCAGAGTCAGGCTGGTAAGGAACCCCAACAGTCCTTTTTCCAAAGGGCTCATGCCAAAAGACTGCAACTCCAGGCAGCAAATGGAAGCAAACCAGAGGAAGGACTTGAAGAAGATACTTCAGTAATTACTTCTGGAGGCATTTGTGCTGAAAAGGCTGTAAAGTCGTCAACAAAAGCAAACGACAATAAAAATGCAGCCTCAGATGTCTCAGAAAATGAGCTTGTTTCTCCTGTAGAGGCCCACGCATCCACTTCAGGCTGTGGTGGGACATCATCAGAAACCCTCACATGCCCTGTGTGTTTCAGGCGGGTGGAGACGACCGATCTGAACATCTTCAACAGCCACATTGACCACTGTCTTAATGATCCCACTAGAAAACCAAACCAAAGCACGGCTTCTGACAGCGAGTCAGACTTGGACCTGGAGAATGACCATCAAGAAAGTGAAGTAGTGCACAGACGGAGAGGGGAGTGTGAGGCTGAAGGGGAAATGTCAAAAAACAGTGAAGAGCTGAGCAGAGATTCTCCTCATGAAGGCCAACAAAGCCTGAAAAACAGTTCTGTTCAAAAGGGTCCATTGATTAAAGGAGACAGCAAAGATGTGACCTCACAACAGCCGCAGTCATGTAACAGTAAAGGTCCCGTCCTCATTTGTCCTGTGTGTCAGCTGACTCAGGAAACCGATGACCTCACTGTCTTCAACCACCATGTTGACCTCTGCCTGAACCAGCAGGTCCTACATGAGCTGGGGGGACAGACATCGTCTTCCAGGAATCCACCTGCAGTCAAAAATATCAACATCAGAGGTAAGTGTGTGTATTATATGAAGTTGTTCAGCACTTTCTCACTTAATACAAACCCCATTCTTTGCACTTTTTCATTGTGTTGCATGACAGCACTGGAAACAAGATGTGAACACAACGTTGGTATATTATCACCTTTTAAATGAAAATAATTAAAATTAGTTACACTTCCAACAGTTACAGAGCAACATTATCCTTCATGTGGAACTGTTGATTGTCAGGCCAATATTCACTCTTCATCAAGCTCTACCAGCTCCTGAGGGAAATATGTTGCTCTTTAGCTCCTAAATGTTCCATTATGTTCACCAGCTCAGTCACAAACTGCGTTTAGTTGCTTCTTGGTGCTGAACGGGTAGTTAGGTAGGTACAAGAGAATCCTGTTCACATTTTCACATGGTATTATTAAAATATTGTTTACAGTAATTAATCATTTTGTTCACTGGATACTCAGGGGCTCAAATTGTGTCACTGTTTCTTGCGTGGATCTTAAATCTTGAGTGTATGTCCATCTCTGCTGATGACAGTCACCATCCTGTTAGCAGTGTCTATAAGTTGTGATTCCGTGACATCTTTGGAGTTAACAGCAGGAATGTCTATTTGGCGGAGTGTCAGTGGCCTATGACCTTGTTATTTACTGACAGTGACATTGTGTGAGAAGTTTGTATTGATTCAGACCGAGAAAAGACATCTCATTTCACCCCATGGGGCTCCTTTTGCCCTGGTCTTGGAAATGGCTAAATCACTTTCTCACCTACTCATTTCCTACAATGAACTGTTTCCCAGGTTTCCTCTTAAACAAGCCTGCCTCTGAAAATTGCACTCTTTATGTTCCTGAAGAGGTGCTGCAATTGTGTACCTCCTCAATGGATGTCATTTTTTTTGTCAGAGAAGAGGTGACAATGGAGTTTTTTTTTCTATCCATGTCAATAAGTGTCTTTCTGTTTGTAGACAGAGGACATCTGCTGTCAAGGCAAGCGAGTAAAGGCAAAAGCAAAAGGTGAGACTGGTTGTTTAGAGATTATTGCTTTATAAAACGCTGATAGGTGGTGTCGGCATATTTCATGTACTATTGGTAGAGTAGTATTAATTTGTTTGTTTTTTGTGTCCCTTTCACGACTTAGACAGGACTCGCCTTCTTCTCCTCCTTCTAAAAAGGCTAAAGGTCTCGGTCCTTGCATCACCATAGACAAGTTCTTCAGATGACGATCATCTATCCATCCTCACCTGGATGAGGTTTTCTGCAGGCAGTGAAACACAACTCTCTCAGTCCCATTCTTACAATGGACAGATTTTATTCATGTTATACACTCTGCTGCTCAAACTGTCTTCAAGATCATTGCACTGAAAGCCATATTTAGTTTCCTATTCAAAAAGCTATTATTTAGATTGCTGTTATGAGAAGCTAAGCATTTGCACAGTTATACCTTATTTGTGGTTTCTAAGCCATACACAAAATGAAAAATAAATACAGTTTGTTTAAATTCTAGAAAAGTTTCAGAGATTTTTAGCGACTCTAGTGCCTGTGAATGTCACTTCCATTGTCTATTTTCTGTGAAGAAAATTAGAATATTATTATAATGTATGAAGATATTGGTGGTAAAGTGAATTTTAAATTTATCTTTATTAAGTTATTGTGATATTTCCAATGATTTCAAGTTGTATTTATTGTACCAATAATAATAACAATAATACTGTATATCTTTAATAATGAAAATAAGAGAATAATTCTATAATAAAACAATTCATTTCTATTGTGCTGACATCTCACTTTTGGTGACATTCTTATTATCAATTCCCATCTGTTCTCCATCAACCTGAATTTTAACCAAATAGAGTGGTGCACAGAAGGAACACAGAATAAGGGTGGTTTAAAGCAAGTTTGTGACTGGAGGGTTGCTGTTTGGATAAGAAAAAACAGAACATGTTCCAGGTGAAGCAGCACAGTGACCAGCAGCAAACACTGTATTGTTTCAGACTGTGTGACTAGTCTAACTTCACAGACCAGCTGAAATAAACTACAACCAGTACCTTATGTTAATCTTTGGTGGACTTTACACTGTGCTAACAGAAATTAAAGTTAAGAAGATTCTCATGTTACTCTTGGCGTCATAGTTATGCCACATACTAGTCATATAACACAGGTTGAGTGTGTCACGTTAAATACACTCTGCTTCTATCTGCAGGCCTCTTAAGGGCGTGAGCTGGTAAAGCAAACACGGATCAGCCCTACAGCATTCAGAAAATAGGAGTACACTTCCATTTTGAGTCTTGCTCTTGGCTATTTGAAGATCACAACTTCTCGAAACTGGGCAGAACAAGGATCCTTTGTTTTCCGTGTGGTCTGTTTTTTGACTACACTACGCTGTTCATTACCCCAAGCTAACCTTGATTACACAAAGAGGTTACTTAAGGAGCATCCCAATGGAAAGAAGAGCTTTGGCTTTGAAGGCGATGATGAAGAAGCATCGCCCTAAGAAGGAGAATCTGGATGCTCGAACGTGGGTGAGACAGGAGACTGTCAAGGGGTTTTCTGACTTCGTACGCAACAAGCACTCGGACAAAGAGACGGACAACAGCTTTGACAACAATGAGATGTGTGAGTATGCACAACAATTCAACCACAAAATGAGAAAAGGTGGAAGATAATTAAACTGGCTTCATACAACAGAATAAGCACAGAGTTGTATGTAGTCAAATATTTAAGCAGTTTCTTTGTACGATTGAGCCCTTGATTTTACACTGTTAATAATTAGTCATAGTGGTGGAGTGACTGTACGCTCATAGCATGACAAGATACACACTACTGTATTTGCTGTGTGTATATACCTATAAAAACTATTCACTCTCTTTGGAAGTTTTCTCCCTTTACTGCTTTCAAAGACAGACTCTTTCATGTCAAAGTGAATGCAGATTCATACACAGTATCGTCAATTAGTCAAAAATGTAGCCTGTAAAATAAGTGATTGCATAAGTTTATTCTCTACATGTCAGTATTCTGTAGATGCACTTTTGGACAAGAAACATCACCAAATAATGATGCTGCCACCACCATGCTTTACAGCAAGGAGTAGCCAATGCGCTCAATTTTGGTCTCATCAGACTGAAGAATTTTTTTCCAGTTGATTTCTGAGTCTCCCATGTGCATTTCACTAAACTGTACTTGAGCTTTTGTCAGCATTGGTTGTCTCTTTGTCTCCCACAAAACGTTCACTGGTAAACAACACGGGCAACAGTTGCTTTATGCACAGCCTCTATAGCTTGTAACTCCTCCAGATGAATCATAGGTGTCTTGGTGGCCTCCTCTACTTCTTGCACGCTTAGTTTTTGAGGACCGCCTGCTCTAGATAGGTTTGCATGTGACGTATTCTCTCCATTTCTAGATAATTTAATTGTACTCCAAGGGATATTCAGTGACTTGGAAATTTTCTTGTATCCATTGATTGACTTATGCTTTTCAATAACACATAATCACTTGGAGTGTTCTTTTGTCTTCATGATGTAGCTATAGTCAACAGTACTGATTCATCAGTAACTGGACCTTTCAGATCCAAGTGTCTTTACACTGTAATTATTTAAGACACACTCACTTCACTCAGATGATCTACATTTAATGAAATGTGTGACTTCTAGCACCACCTGGCTGCCCCTGTGTTAAATTAGGTAATTCACTTTAAAGGGGGTGAATTACTTATCTAACATTTTATATTTTTAAGTAATTGATGACACTTTGTATAAATCTATTTTCATTTTGACATGAAAGAATCTTTTTTTGTAAATTCTTGTTGAAAAATCCAAAATAAATTGCACATGATTCAATGTTGAAAAGCAAAAAGAGAAAAAACTTCAACTGCTTTGAACGCTTTTTTAAATAGTGCTGTATGGTTGTGTGTGCAGGTTGAAATCTAGATTATCTCCTGTGCAGAAGGTGCACAGTCATCTCAGTTTACCTTACAGTATAATGGTCTTGAAGGACTGGCATCATGTGGTTGTGTGCTAAGCTTTGTACAACATCTTCTTCATGTATATTAATATGTAAGCAGCCATATGTAAAACATTCCTGTCTACTGTGTTATGTAGTGCTTGACACAGAAAAGCAGTTTATGGATGCAGCTAAGAGGAATGATGTGGAGACCATGAAGACTCTTGGAAAAGGGCTGAACGCCAATGCAAGAAATGTGGTGGGTCTCACAAGAGAAACTATCTGCCTCATATTACACTGCATTATTTATTATCACACAGGCTCAAAGGCTAAACAGCTGTGGGGTTTTGGAGAAACCTTCATTAAATGAATAATATATTGATTGTGTTGTTTGCCCCAGCATAATAGGACTGCCCTTCACTACGCAGTAGCTGGCAAAAACAAGGAAGCTGTTCAGCTTCTTCTACAACGCAGGGTCAAGGTGGATCAAAAGGACAAGGTGAGATGGTCTGAACCACCAGGAAGACAAGAGCCACAGACAATCATTTATGTAATATTTTTAAATACAAGCTTCTATTTTCTGTTGTCTCTCTGGCAGTATGGTGTGGCACCCATTCACCTGGCTGCCTGGTTTGGTAGTTTGGAGATCCTGAAGTTATTAGTGCAGGCTGGGGCTGAGCAGAAGGTTGAGAATGAGGTAAAGTGGCAGGAAAAGCTTTGTTCTGCTGAGAAAAATACCCTGAAATTGGTCCATTTATCTTTTTATTTTGCACAATTTACAAAAAAACATGCTCCTCCTCAGGCATGTGGTGATTAATTTCACTATCCTGAATTATGAACCTCACATTTATATGCTCGTCTTGTACCAAATCTCAGGGCAGACACACTTTTTCTTCTTCCTATTGATGCTTTTGCTGCCTAATGAAACTCAAGTTGCATTTCTTTGACAACAGCAGCTACGTAAACAGCACACTGCTTGATTTAACAGAAACTATTTCTTAAATTACTGTTCTTTCTACCTCAGGAGGGATTGAACATTCTGCACTGTGCTGCCATAAACAACCACACTGAAATTGTGGAGTATATTGTTAATGACCTGCAGATGAAAGACCTAGACAAAGACGACAAGGTGAGTACTTGGCATGAAGCTTTCCTAAATCAGCTGTTTAATTAACTTCATGCTTAAATGCTTGCAGTAAATTTAGTCGCCTGTACCACATTTCTTATATTCCAGTCGGGGCACCGAGCGTTTGCGCTGGCGGCCGAGCACGGCTGTGTTGAAATGTTAGAGATGCTGATGGAGCCGTACAACATGGCCACCATGAAGCCCAACAAGGTGTGTGCCTGGACTTGATTGTGTGATTTTGGTGCATCTGTTGGCAGTTTTTAATATTCAGTCCTCACGTGTCTGAGTGATCATTTCTGTGTCACACCTGCAAGAAAGCTCAAAGTCAAACCCTCTTTGATGCAAGTTGTTTCCCCTCCCTCCCTTCTGCCAGAGAGGCGACACGCCCCTGCACTTAGCTGCCAGGAACGGCCACTTGGCTGCTGTCCAGCTGCTGCTGCAGAGCTTTGATACTCGGGATGAAGTCAATATGGTAGACAATCAGTGTAAACATCCTCTCTATCACCGTTTGGTTTGTGACAGTGTGGGCTCAGTGGCTAATCCACTGCTGGATAGTGGCTCCACTTGGGATTAATCAAGATGAATCAAACATGCTGGTTACTATAACAACACATCATGTATTCTGGCTTAAACTTCAGCTTTGACTGGTAAATTGTACTTGATGAACTTTTCAAAGCCATGTTCATGCCATTTGTTGATTATTAATTGACTTAAAGTTAATTCATTCTCCAGAAGGTTGTTGGACTTCTGGTTCTGAGTAAATTTCTGTGAGCATACTTTGTCATTTTAAAATGAGATCCACCTGAGAATAATTCTGTGCTTCTGTTAGTCATGCACCATCACTATACATTTTATCGATGGATCTTATGTGTTGCAGGACAGCGAGACAGCTTTGTACCAGGCGGCAGACAATGATCAGGAAGAATGTGTGCTGGCTTTGCTCGAGGCTGGTTGTGACCCCAACATCCTCACAGCGGTACGATGAGGCTACTATACTGACTGGAATAAAGAGATCCCTGCTGTAGTACCCTGCTGTTAATGATACAGTACTATCACTGCAGTAAACTTATTTTTAAACCCTCTCTCACTTTGTAGGACAAATGCAGCCCTCTGCATCCAGTTTCACAAAAAGGAGACACAAGTCTTGTCCAGCTCCTCTTGAAGTACAGAGCCAATGCAGACTCTCAAAATCAGGTAAGCAAGCTTCAGCTAGGTGGCAGTAGTATGCTCCTTTAGTAAAGTTTTCTGGTAACACAGATCACTCACACATATGCTGACATGCAGCTTTAAATCATTATTACACTTTTACATACTGTTGCTCACTTTTTGGGCTCATTATGTATGTAACAGAATATTTTTGCTCTCAGCATCTAGAGGCACCTCTCCACCTGGCAGTGAAGAACAGTCACATCCCTGTCATCCATTTTCTCCTGGAGGCAGGCTGCAACATTAATGTCACTGATAAGGTATGATTGCCCTCACAACACAGTAAAAGTAAGGTGTCAGCCAACATATATAAACAGTCTAACTAGGAAAATGTTTACCGCATTGTATTGTGCTCTCTTATGCTGTGAACTGCTAGAGGTTGCAGACTGCTATGCATCTTGCTGCAGAGATTGCCAGAATTGAAGTTGTGGAGATGCTTCTTAAAGCTGAACTGGATCTAACACTTCGGGACAGAGTAAGGGTTTACAATTACCAAAGTAGTTTCCATGTTATAATTACATTGTTCTGTATAGTTAGGCCAGATGAACAGCAGCATGATACATTAAAAAGTACAAAAAAAAATCTAATTCTAAATGTGATATCTTACAGTTCTAATTTAGTTTGTGTATTTCTTCTACATGCTGGATTGGGAGTAGCAGGGGAAGACGGTTCTAGGTGTTGCAGCCAGAGCAAATGAGGTGATTATTGTGGATATGATCATCAAAGCAGAAAGATACTACGCCTGGAGAAAGGTGAGTGTCAGATGATACTTGAAGCTTTTATAGTTTTCTTGTGTGCTGTAATCCATTCTCGAGGCTTAGAAATCAATAATTACATTCATCACAAATGATTCATTTCCCAACATCACATTCTCCATTAGTTGAATTCCCTCTAATACTATTACACAACCACTATAAAAAATGACTCGCAACCAAGAAACATTTGACAGCCAATTTAGCTTCAATTTAATTAAAGACATGCCCGATTCCCTTCCATTATTGATTTTCAAAATGTTTAACTCTGGCATTCATATCGCTAATCATCTCTCTTTATACCCCTCTGGTGCTTGTGGCCTTTATCAGTCTGCTGACATGATTTAATTGCACTTTCAGGCCAACCCTGAGCTTGATGAGAATGTTCACAGCGAGTATGCGCTAACGTTTAAGCTTGACCACCGCTATGAGACCAAGCAGCTCCGTTCGATGGCCTGGCGCCTGGCTTACAAGCTCCTGAAAGCAGGAGACTGGAAGAGACTGGCACAACACTGGGGTTTCACTAAGGAGCAAGTGTGTGCCATCGAGGAGCAATGGACAGGTGCCACAACTTACACACTGACAGGACAGGCTTTTCACTGTGCATTTGGCAACTCTCTGTAATTCTAAAACAGAACCATTTTAACTCCAATATGAATTAACATCACTGAGCCTTGGCTTTAAAAATAATACTCAAAGATAATTTTATTTCTCCAAACACACTTAATAGTTTTTCGCCTTTTAAAATGCACAAATGCAATTGTTAGGCTATTTTTACTAGCTGAATTGCTTTCCTGATTACACAGTCCCGTGTTTGTCCACAGGTCAGCACAGTTATCAGGAGCATGGGAACAGGATGCTGCTGATCTGGCTCCATGGGGAGGAGCTGGCTCAGAGGAGTCCTGCTAAAGAACTCTACCAGGGCCTCATCCTCACAGGGAACCAGAAAGCTGCAGGTACACTCAGTTATTTTTTAAACATATATATATATATATATAGCTGTGCTACGTGGGTATGTATGCGAAGGTTTAGCTAAATAAAATATAAATTTGTCTTTCAGATAAGATTCGGATGGAGGCAGAGAGTGCCAGCAGTAAGAGCTGTAGTGTTTCATGAGGATGAGCACTGCAACATATAGACTCACAAACTGAATGTTTACATCTCTATCAAATACTGATCTGTCCAGGAAGGTAGTAAAATAATTTATTTTTAAAAATAACATCAGATCATTAGGATACAGCTTTGGCAAGGCAAAGTAAACAACGTTGGTGTTGGATAGTCACCGCAACATGGATCAATACACAAGTAAGTGTGATTTTAAAAATTACAGCTCACTGTCACTGTGCATAATTTACAAGTACATTTTTTTATAGGAAATAAATGTCCATTTTGCAATTCTAAACTCTGTTCTGTCTGTAACAATTAAAAACATTTACATATGCAGTTCTCAACACCTGGCTATGCAGAACTCTCCTGAGAAAACCGTACTGCTCAGGAAATTGTACATTTCACAGTCAAGAAAGAAACTGAAAAGAAGAGGGGAAGTCAAAATCATTTCAAAGTCTCAAAGTAAAATGGACTTTAAATTAATTTCAAAGTAGAAATTCATAGGATTGTTGCATAGAATATGTTAAATCTTAAATCTAGACTAGGTGAGCTACACTTTGTGTGAAATGTGTGTGTAATCAGTCGACTACTTTGATGGAGTGTACATGGCACGTGCTGGTTTGTGTTCTCGATGAGCCTTTGCCTCCAGTGGACGTGTGGCTTTGCTGGGTGGAGCGAGGAAATTTGGCAGCTGTGGCCTGTCCAATGGTCAGCTAAAAGAAAAAGGAGAGAAACAGGAGTTTAAAAAAAAAAAAAAAAAACTGATTTAGCTTCACATCCCTAAAGGTGTAAGGATACATAGATTGTGATACTTTAGAATAGTGATGCACCGTGTCCCATACCTGTGTAACGGGATGATGGCGTTCGACTATCACAGAGCTCATGGGCGGAGCCACTCCCATCACCTGGAGGTTGCTGCGTGCCGCCTTTCCAACATCAGCGCGTGCAGTGATGCGAGCCATTACAGTCTTTGATGGTTTTTGTTGACTTGCTGTGATGCTACGACCGCTGACCTGAAACAACAAATATTGCTGCATCATTTATGAATATCACTACAGTAGAAGACACTTCTCGAAAGATTTTTACGTTTGGGAAATGTTGGTAGAGAAAGCAGGCAGGTAACATGCAGCAAGAACTCTTTGGACTGTCGGAATGTTGAATGCATCTTAACCCCTTGGTTACTGGGTTGTGCCATCGAGATTTGTTTTTTTACTAAACTTAAACTGTGACAAACCAGATGGAGGATGTGGATATAAGCCTGCCATTGACTGCTCATTTTTGGTATCTTTGACCTTCGTGTCACACTGAAACTTTCAAGTTTTGCCAAGGATCGTGCAGTAATGCAGCCACACTTCTTTTCAGTAGATTATCAGTTTGAAGCAGAAACCTGTTTGGCTTCCCTGTGTGAAAATCCATCTATTATCTATACACCACTTAACCCTGATCAAGGTCACGGGGAGGCTGGAGCCTATCCTAGCTGACTTAGGTCAGAGGCAGGGGACACCCTGGACAGGTCAGCAGTCTATTGTAGGGCCACACAGAGAGACAAACAATCACACTCACATTCACACCTACAGACAATTTTGAGTTATCAATTAATCTCAGCATGTTTTTGGACTGTGGAAGGAAGCCGGAGTACCCAGTGAAAACCCACGCTGCACAGGGAGAACATGCAAACTCCAGACAGAAAGATCTCAGGCCGGGACACGAACCGGGGATCTTCTAGCTGTGAGGCGACAGTGCTAACTCCTGTGAAATTGTTCCACCAAAACATTGTCAGCCATCACTATTTTGAGTGAACATTGAAGCTACTTCCTTTACTAAGCCCTGCCCATAACGACTGTGATTAGTTTAAAGAAATACAAACAAACCAGAGTGTTTTGCCCTATAGCATGGACCGGAAAGCAAGACTACTACACTTGGGATAGTCTGTGTTGTTGGTCAACGATAATTATCGTCACAATTGGGCACAGTTGTTCTGATGATGAGCATTTTCATTGCTTAAAGCCTTTATACTAGGGTCATTAGATCAACATCTAATGCTAACCTGTTTGTGGGAACTTGAAATGCCACCAAGAGGGAGTGAGCTGTGCACCACTGTAGTGGCAGGGAGTACTTCTTCCTGTGACATAGCCGGACCAGAGCCCACCTAAGGAAAAAGGAATCAAGGAAAATAGGACCATGAGGCAGATTTGGAGGAAGTAAGTCACAGGTGTGGCCAAGAAAAACAGAGGACATTATACAGGCAAATTTACAGCTGCTGTACAAGTTCCTCTGAGTGCATCTACTGTACATGAGTTGAGTGTGTAGGCAGAATTAGTGGTGATATAAGATAAGAACCTATAAAAATGCTAAAGTAAAACAACAACAGCAAGTGAAAGACTGTCAAACTGATTGATTCAAAGACAGATTTGAGAAGAAACTCATTATGGCATAGAGGAAGCATGATAAATGTAAGTTTCTATTAGGAATTGTCAGCAACTCACCACATCATCTGCTTCACTGTGGGAAGGGTCTGGGTGGTCTAAGTGGACTGGACTGAAACGTGCTGACGAGGTGGTATAGGGATGAAGCTGAGCTAGTGTAGCAGAGCCAGCTTCATCCTGAGAAGGTAGAGGATCTGCAGAAAGAAAAACTGAGTCAGACTCTCGCAAAATACATTCTTGATACAAGCTTGTTATAGTTACAGAAAATCACTAATAAATCGATGAGGAAATAATCAGCATACTGCTTCCTTTTGATTAAACTATTTTATTTCTAGCTTTCATTATTGATTAAAATGTGCAATGTTTTGGTTGGAATGTCCATCCATCCATTATCTATACACCACGTAATCCTCATTAGGGTCGCGGGGTGCTGGAGTCTATCCCAGCTGACTTGGGGTGAAGGCAGGCAACACCCTGGACAGGTCATCAGTCTGTCACAGGGCTACATAGAGAGACAAACAAGCACAATCGCGTTCACACCTATGGACAATTTAGAATCACCAATTTCCCTCAGCATGTTTTTGGACTGTGGAAGGAAGCCAGAGAACTTGGTGAAAACCCAGACATGCACAGGGAGAACATGCAAACTCCACACAGAAAGATCCCAGGCTGGGACTGGGGATCTTCTGTGCTGTCGCTGTGAGGCCACACACGAACCACCGAGCCTCAGTTTGAATGTGAATATCTTAATCCCCTGTTGCTTATTTGAAGATATGTTAAGAAAACATTGTAAACCAAATGTTGCTTTAACATAGAACCCAAATAGTCACCCCTGCCTTTGCCAATGCAAAAGGTGGCTGATGATTAATTATACATAACTCCTACAAAATATGTGTATTAAACAAGAGTAAATATTTTGTGTAAGTCTAGTTGGCAAAATAACTTATTAATGAGAGTGATTATGAAGAGAAAACAGCCCGGTCCGACAAGCAACATAATGAAATGCATTTCAGGTGGCAAGACTCATTAAACCTGAGAGCAGATGGAGGAGCAGAAGACCATGCTAGAGTTCATAAAACAGCGAGATCCGACTTCAGCAGCCGTGTGCTCAACAAAAACAGCAGACTAGGACAGCAGAGTAGGAGTGTTGCTTGATCAGACGAATCCTGACTTTTGGTGCAACATGTTGGCAGGGTGTGAATTCTGGCATTAATGGCATAATACTAAGAGTTTTTGAGGCCTGATTGTACCATTGTATTGCCATTTAAAAGGTCTGAAAACACAAGGTTATGTTAGCTATGTAAGTATACCTAAATATCTGCGAATAGTGCCAAGTCTTATCTTTTCCAGTGTTAATACACGCAACAGTAATTACACAATTTAATAAATGTTGCAAAGGGGTGCTGAACTTTATCAGCCAATCTTTTAGTGCCACATCAAGGTTTCCAACCTCAGCACTAAGCACATTCACTGATTCATCACTCCATTAAATGAGCCAGTAAATGACTTCAAGAAACGTGCAAAGACCCCGTCCCCTCCTCTCATTCATAAATCTACACAAATGTCAATAGCACAAGGCTGCGATGTATTGAAGAAATTATGTTTCTGTTGTTTTCTCTCTGTTTCAGTCTCAATAGCTGTGTTAAATCAATACAGCACACAGGCAAGGCTAACAACGCAATTATGGTACATTATAGAGAGGAGGGGTCTTGTGATGAACATAACAGTACATGTTTTCATGATTATTGTCTAAAACTTCGGTACAAACTGTACTGACCATGAACTGGAGGTTGTTCTGACCGTCCGTCTGTAGAGTGGAACATGCTGAGCGCCTCCATGTTGAGAGCACATACACCCCTCATGAAGGCTTTCTTCATAGATTCCTCATACTGCTCTCGCTCTAATCGTAGTCTCCGGATCTCTGCCTGGGCCTTCTCGATAGCTTCGCAGTGCTGCGGAGACAGTTAGCACATGATAGGAAGAGTTACTCAATTATCAGTTTAAATAATCCTAACAAAAATACCCTATGTCCAGTTTCTTGCTTTATGTTGCACTCTAGATACACATCTGTGACTCCATCAACAACACGATGAGCCCTAAAAAACCTTAATTTCTTTGTCACTTCTTGTTGCACCTTCTCTATCTACATACTTGCGCTACAATAATTTTCACTTTAATCTATTAAGTCTAATGTGTTTGCAGAACACAGCATCATGCAGTGTTTTACAGAGTACAAAATTTGAATGAAGTTTAGTGTGGCTGTCAGACACTGAAATGCTCCAATTGTTTTATTTATAGCAATTTACTGAAAAAAACTTTTGAACATCACCAATACATTTACATATCGAAGAAAGCAGTCCATCCATTTACTTTCGATGTGCAGCAATTCCTCTACTAAAAAAACACCTTAATGGGATAGAGTCAAGTTTAAATTTCATAATGCAGCCTCACCATGCACACACTGTTTCATATGTAGATCCTCCAACCACTTAATTACCTCAGCAAGCTTGGCCTCATACTCTGAAGACATTTGGCTGCAGACCTCTTCGGCCCTCGAACGGCAAGCTCGCTCCACTTTGACCTTCCAGTGTTTCTGGACCAGAGAGTGCCAGCCGAGCCACACCTTCTTCTTCAGCTGCAAATTGTAGTGCTGCCGCGCTACCTGAAACGCATGAGCCTGGAGGGGGAAACACACGACCATGTAAATATTCACAAGGAAATAATCACACCTATAATTCACTCTTGTGCAGCTGCAGTACATTTTCTCATCAAGTTCATGGCTTAAACAAAACTACGAATCTTCCAGTTTTTTCCATTTAAAAGAAATGGCATGGGCGGGTATATTTGCTGTGAAATTACAAAAAGGATCAGATTGTTTATCTGTGCATTCAAAACATTTCATGTATGCAATTTCAACAAGCAAAGCATTCAGAGAGTGCAGTACTCTGCCAAGGCTGTTCATTCCTTAATTTGTGTATTCAGAAATCACGGCAACATAGAATATAGATCTACCCACAAACTAAATGAATAAATAAATACTTACCTTACAGTGAGCACAGGCATGTGTTATGCATGCGTACATTATGTATAGATACTGAATTGCGTGACCTAAATATGTAGCAGGTGGCGTGAAGAATGTTCACTTGTTGTCATAGTTATAGTGACACCGTGCCGCTATCTTGCAATGATACGGAAACCTTTAACAAATCTGTGGATCCAGACTATAAGCCGCATCAAAGCCAAAATCTAATGAGGTGGTCCTTGTGTCATTTCTAAGCTTCCCTGAAAATTTCATCCAAATCTGTTAGTCCGTTTTTTGAGTAATGTTGCGCACAGACAAACAAACAGATTAACAGACAAACGTACACCGATCGTCACATAACTCTGCCGTGTCCCTGGCAGAGTAATAATAGGAGATATTTCTAAAAAAAAAATTTGGCATATGCATGTTAAGAGTGAAGTTAGATGGGAATCCATGAGTGCAGTTATATAGTAATGACATTTACTACTAGAAATTTTACTTCAATGTATTGAAAAAATGCACTTGCACCAAGCCTAGAAAAATACTAAACATAATGTATACAATGTGATTGACACTGACAAAAAAAATCACATAAAAACAGGTATAAAGGCACCACTCTCTACAAAGAAACATTGTCAGTGTTGCACTGGATGCACACAAACAGCTAACAGCTAACACCTCTTATCTTGTGTTGGAAAGGTGTTGGGGGAGGTTTGCTGTTGATCTACCCAACTAACAGTTTGGACAGAGTTTAAATCCCGCTTAATCTGACAATGTAAGAGCGTGGGCAGAGGGGGTTTCTGCTGTCTGACAAGCATTTCTGATGGAGAAAACAGGTGTCTTGTGGAGAAAAACAACACTGTCAGCGTACCTCTTCTTTGGCCTCAGTGTGCTGAAGTCTCCAGTGGGTGAACGCCCTCATCTTTTCAAGCTTGTCTTTCTGTCTGTCCAACACCTGACTCAGGTTCCCGATCACCTGAGGGAGGACAAATCCCAGAATAAGTTTGTGAGCTGAATAGAGATTTCAGACGCTCATTGCTCAAACACTGTCAAAACCCAGTCCTACATTCAAACTTCATAACATTGTAAACAACTGGAAGTCAGGTAATTGATAGTTGATGAACGGAAAGTTATCAGAAACTATTAAAAACTGTTTATTACTAACGATAAACAAATAATCATTTAGGTCAATTTTTGAGGAAAAAATGAAAAACAAATGTCCTCATTACAGAATCTCAATTATGAAAATGCATTATTTCTCTTATATTCACATTACTGTAAATGTCATATTTTAGCCTTTTGGACTATTAGTTGGTTAACATAAGATTTTTGACAATATTAACATTAATTTACTAGTTAATTAAATGAATGCAGAAAACTGCCCAATTTTAACTTCATAAAAATACCTTATAGTCTGTTAGCACTGCTGGAAATGAAATTTTTAGTCCATGTCCAGCCAACCATTAAATAATGTACTCGAGAAAGCAAATAAGTACACATGGAGTCACCTCATCTTTTCTCTTGTTGGAAGTCTCATAGGTTTGCAGCAGCTCCTTTAGGCTATTTAGCTCTGACTTCAGGCCAGCTGTCTGGGTGGCATGCCTCTCCCGCTCCTTCATTATCTCCATCTTGTGTTGCTCCATGAACGCCAACTTCCACTTTCGTAGTTCAGTCAGCACATTTGACTAATTAGGAAACAGGGTGGGACAGTCACAATGAGCACATGTACACATACGGTTAGTCACTATTTAAATTATATACAGAATGACTGCCACTGACAACAGCAGCAAAATAAAGAAACCTTGTAGATTTCATCTGCAGTCTTGTTTTGTTGTTCTTGAAACATCTAAAAAATCCCATATTTCCTGTACAACGTGTTGTGTGTCTCATCATAGATGGGATTGGCATAGAATTTAATTTACAGCTCTGATGTCCACTTACATTTTGAGGACATACTCCTTAATCCAGTGGACTGAGACATAGGTTAGCCTTCACCACCCCAACACACAATGATAATGCAATTTTGGCTTTACAGATAGTTACATACACAATTCATCAAAACTGTATCAAACATGGCCTACACTCACAAAACGTAAACTTATTTGGCAGATTTTCCACAAACAACTGAAAGTGTCTCCACATCCTCTCTTATAGTCTATGGAGCTCTACTGCCTTTTCCAGAGTCAGACTCCACTCTTTTATCCACACAGTTTAGCAGGTGATTGGTTATTGTCTGCTTTCCAAGAATGAGCTGTACAACATCTGAAGAAAAGGGCAGGATGGACACCCACATGGAGCCACCCACCTCCTCCAGAATCATTCCACTTGGAGACACAGTTAAAAAGGTCACTGGTTCCATGAAGAGTAGAGCTGTCATCCTTTTCAAAAAACCTTTTTTAGACTCAGGCTTATTCAAACACATTCCCTTTATGATCTCTGGGCTCGTCTTCACCTCTGCTGGTGAACATAGTCCTCAGTATTTCTTCATTTAATCCATCTTGTTCTAACCTTCTAATTACATATATAAAATGTATAGAAAGGGGGATGTGAGAAATATAATTATTAAACTAAAATGTTGTTCTAATTCATTCATGCATTTATGCATTTTTGTCATTATATGTACATAATTTCAAACATTTGTCAGTGAGATTGACATAGACTAAAAGCTTTTTGGGGTTTTTTGCATATTTTTTTTTTTACTTTTTCCTCCATGCATTATTGTAGGCTTTGTAAATGAATTGCTGCAACAGCAGCAGGTACATGCCTGAAAAAAAATCATAATTAAATCATTGCTCTTCAAAGGCCTGATTAATGCTCTACTCACATTGTACCACAGATTGTACCCCCTATGCAAAAACCTTAATTAGGAATAGAATACCTAATTTTTCACAGCAAATGAGCATTCAGTTTTATGATTTCAGTTTATTCAGCATAAAATACCAGCTTGGGCCAATTTCGCTGTAAACTGCTGAGGTTCAAAAACACACAACTGCTATTATAATGGAAAAACCTAATGCCTGACCCCTGCAAAGAGGGTATTTGGTGGCTGTGGGGGAATTGTTTCAGCATGACTTGGGTCCATTTGTCCCCTTAGAGCCAAGGGTTATTGTAAATCAATACTAAGTTTATCCTACGATGAAACACTTGTATCCTGATGGGAGGGATCTCTTCCCCCATCTGTAGAGCACAAGGAGTTACTGAATGGTTTGATGAGTAAGAAAACAATGTGAATTACATGCGGTGGCCTTATCTATGACCAGAACTCCACCTAACTGAACACCTATGGGAGACTGTAGACCTACACAGTAGATCAGGCATGGGCAAACTACGGCCCCCGGGCCACATACGGCCCTTTGGGCTTTTCAATCCGGCCCGCGAAATAAGTTGGTCAATATTAGAACTGACGAAATTACAGTAAAGACTACATTCATTTGGCCTTGTCCTGCAGAACCCGGCGTTTCTGTTGACCCCCACTAGATGGCGCACTCCAGACACAAGTGACCTTTGTTGGTTTATTCTCTCTTCTTCTTCCACTTTACGACTGCATTGAGCTGCTGTAACAAGGAGTGGATCAAAGAAAAGTCGATAGTGAGTGTCGAGTGTTTCAGAAGGAGTGGACTACTAAATATTTTTTCGCTAAAGTCCGTTCAAAGGCTGTATGTCTTATTTGCAATGAAACCGTTGCGGTTTTTAAAGAATACAATATCAGCCGACACTTTTCCACGAAGCATGCTAACTATGCTAGCAACCAGTCAGCACAAGAACGGACAGCTACGGCTCAGAGGTTAGCAGCCAGTTTACAGACTCAGCAAAATACTTTTTTCGACAAACTACGATTCAAGAGTCAAGCACGAAGGCAAGTTATTTGCTAGCATTCAAAATAGCAAAGGCTAGCTAGCCTTTCCCCGAAGGGGAGCTTTTGAAAGAATGCATGGTAGAGACAGCAGGTCTCTTGTGTCCAGAGAGCAAAAACAAATTTGAAAAAATTAGTTTATCACGCAGGACAGTTACTCGCCGTGTTGAGCTAATCGACGAAGACTTAGCCAGCTGACTGAACGAAAAAGCGGAGTCCTTCAAGTTATATTCATTAGCACTGGACGAAAGTAATGACATAAAAGACACTGCTCAGCTTTTAATTTCTATTCGAGGGATTAATGACAACTGAGACGACGGAGGAATTTTTGACCATGGACTCCATGAAGGGGGAAACACGAGCAGAGGACCACAGGGTGTCTGGGGTCATCGAGAGGCTGAAGCTGCCTTGGTGTAAACTCGCCAATGTCACCAAGGATGGATCGCCAAACTTGACAGGAAAAAACGTCGGTATGCTGAAAAGAATCCAGGATAAAGTGAAGGAGGAAAACCCTGAGCTGGATGTGATTTTCCTCCACTGCATAATCCATCAGGAAGCGCTCTGTAAGTCTGTTTTGCATCTTGATCATGTGAAGCCAGTCGTAAAACTCGTTAACTTTATACGAACGAGAGGGCTTCAGCATCGTTAGTTCGTTAAGTTTCTTGAAGAAACTGATGCTGATCACCAGGACTTGCTTGACCACTCTCATGTCCGCTGGTTAAGTTTGGGGGAAAAAAAAAGGGTGACCAACAACACTGTTCCCACTGAAAATGAATGTGAGTATTCTTTACTCTGTCAGTGATGTCTTTAACATGTAATTCATATTAGTTTGCACAATTTCCATCCATCTGATGGTGGCCTGGCCCGTCTGTTGAATTTCAAAACTCAATGTGGCCCCTGAGCCAAAAAGTTTGCTCACTCCTGCAGTAGATAGTGCTTTCCACCACCATCATCAAAACACCAAATGTGGGAATATTGTTAAAATAATAACGTCCATCCCTCCAGTAGAGCCTCTAGAGACTTGGAGAACCAATGCCAAGACACATTTAAACTGTTCCAGCATCATGTAATGGTAAAACATCTTACTAAAACAAATGTTTTTTTTCCCCCCTTTTAATCTGTCATCCTTCTGTATAAACATTATATAAATATAATTAAAAGTGGTTCTTATTAAGCAATGTTAACCCGATACAACAAGAAGAAGCAGACTAACCTTCAAATTATTGCTCCATGTGTTCAGAATATTCTCCATCTTGTTTAAGTTCTCCTCTGAAATAAACATCTCTGTCACAGCAAACTCGAGGGGGTCCGGGCTGTTTGGCCTAGACCTTCCAGACGTCACCTGTAACCTGTCTGAGGGAGCGTCTGAGAACAGTGACGCCCTGCTAGATGACTGGCCTCCCCTCTTGTCAGCTGGAGGGCAAAAAACAAAACCGCAGACAGACAGAATATCACAAAGAATATGAAACAACCCTGTAACAACATGGTCTGGATATTTCAAAGCTTATTTGGTATTAAAATCAATGAACGTACAATTACCAATCACATATAACCATTTTGTTTCTGTTTAACAGTTTACCATGAAAGGCTTTTGAACTTGTAGAGGGCTCAACAATCAACGGGGAGACCTGTGATGATCTCAAGCTCCTGCTAGAATGCCTCCCATCTTTATCTTCATCTGACAAAAGATACAAGAGGTGCAGCAAGCAAGTCAGTGAAGGTGATATGAAGGTAAAAACTGATAAAAATTGCATGCTGCTAAAATAAATTCTGTTATGAAACTGGTGATTAAAGGTAAAAATAGAATGTTAAAGTCAGAAAACAAAGGACGGTTACAGGACAGAAAACATGTTGGTGAGAGTGCTGAATAAGATGAGCATGGCTACTTGTCCAAGAATGCATTTATGTCAATATCTTAATTAAATTCTGCAGGGGGAAGAGAAAGCCTGCACTCTAAAGAGCAGTATGGGCAGAGTGCCAGGAGATCATTACCAATCAGCCTGTCTGCTTTCTACATCCCTGTGCACTGCTCCATAACAGTTAAACCTCCAACGAGAGCTGCACCTGGCGAGGGGGACTGATGGACTGTTTAAGATGTGGGTATCGTAGGGGAAAGAGATACGAGGTACAATGTGACAGGCTGATATCTGGTCTGTTGGACTGCTTTACAAGCGAAATTATAAAGCTGATAAACAGACACTATATTTTCTCCATGTTGTGATACCAAATCCTTTGTGACAGCTGATCATTTGACGGAGGCAGGGTGTAGAAGGGTTCAAATTGAGGTTCTGTCAGGAAAGCTTAGTGTGTTTGTGTGAACGTGTGTGTATGAATGTGTCCGGCATGCAGGACGAACCACCTTGGTGCTGTGACTTTGTGTCATCTTTACTCAGGGAAGTCCGACCCCCTGCAGACAGATGTGAGGTGCTCAGCTGCTTCTGTTGAACGTTGGTGAGTGTGTCAAGCTTCGGGGTGACAACAGCATAGCGGAGGAGCTCCTCATACTCATCCTGTTGATTCATAAACAGTACAAAAAGAAAAGTGAGCTGCAGCTGTCAGAACAATTTCAGACCAAGGTTCCACTTCTGTCATTGATTAAACCCCTTAAATCTCATCTCTTTTCTATTAAAATTACATACTTAAAAGCTTTGTCCTGACTTACATATAATTCTACACTCTTGTTTCCTTTAGAAGGTGCACATCTATAAAGTCCCCGCTTCCATCTACATTAGAACCCCTTTGACATTTGCTGTGGCTAGCATGTCTGCTTAGCTATGACTTTATGGGATCTATTTGTTAAATGTATTAATGTATGAAATCCCAGAAGTCTGAATCTGTGTTTCTGAGACTGTCAGCACACTATAGTTCTGTTGTGGAAAAGCTTAACCATGACAATGACTGCTGGTTTTGCTCTTGATGTGTGTTCTAGCAAATGAAAAATGAAATATGGACATGTTAACAAGGTAAAAAATTTGATTTTCACTAAACGGTGTCTGTAATATAATTAAAATAGCTGTACATATAGCATTACAAAACAACAAAGAAGTCTAATAGACATTGTGTGTTAACCATTGTTTTTACACCCACATTATTAATTGAAAACAGACTATATGTAAAAATTGTTGATTGTCCAGCATTTATTACTGCATTTAGATTAATTGTGAAGATGTGTTAGACAGTGTTGCTGTGTATAGATGCACATAAATTGTGTAGTATTTAAACACCTGAAGTTCAGAGGACACAGAGCTGCCTCGGTCTGAGTCTTTGGGTAGGACAGGACTGGTTGGTTCCTCTTCATCTGAGGACATCTAGGCAAAAAAGAAAAAAATAAACACAGAAGAAATAACGTTAGTTTAATAAAACCACGAGGTAACAATGTCATACCATAGTGCCACATATATACATTACATGTCATAAGATGTGCACAAAAGTTTGCAACAGACACAAACATCTGACTTTGTACCTTTTGGGATATTCATCAAGAGTCTGTGCATTATTACTCTGATTAAATGATTAATTGCATAGTACAGAAAATGTCAGCTATTGTGAAAAATATTGTTTCCGTGAGACCAAGACAACATCCTCAGCTGTCTTGTTTTGTCCACAATGCAAAGACACTCCGTTTACCATCACATAGAGATAAAGAAACCAAAAATCTTTAAAATTTAACTACTTATAACCAGAAAAAGTTACGTTTTTCTTTAAAAATGGCTGATTAATTTATCTAGAAGAGACAATGTCTTCAGAATCTGGAAAAATACGATCGTTTCTATATTAAAATTTTCTGTACATTCAAAATGTATGACTAATCAAAGAAAGCTGTATGGAAAAGGTCTTAATCGAGGAGAAACGTGTGTTCGTATGAAGCTAAAAACACACAAACTGTTTACAACATTTTTGACTCACTGGCTGCTTTGTAGGCGAAATATAACAGGAAGTATATACCAAACCTCACACTATTACACACACACACTACAATAAATACTGTTTTTACTTTCTCTACAGTTAACGCTGTTTTATCGTAGCGTTTTGAACAGATAGTGTTAGCTACATCAATCAAAGCTAACTCCAACTCTGTAGACCGAAACACAAGCGTCCTTACAACTGCTTCAAATTGGAAAAAAAAAAAACAGGAACTAAACGATGTGAAGAAAATATAACAACCTAGACAACATATGTGGCATTAAAAAATAGTAATTCTTACTTCTTTTATATGTCTTTGCAGAGTACCGAGTCTTATCCGTTTCTCAAGTTGGTCGTCAGTTAGAAAGTGCTTGCTTTGCCGTTTCAAACAGACCGACTCTTAAACAACAGGCTTTCTGATTGGCTTCAAATACCAGCGGCTCCTGCTAAATCGGCTCTGGTTGGTCAAATTATTTCCATGGCAACAATAAGCGGAACAACGCTAAACTCACCAGCTGCTCCTCCTGTAGTTTAAGTTAAAAGGTCTGTCAAAGCTTTTACTCCACACTTTTTAACTCTCGGTAAAGGCACAGTGTAGTAAGTATGTTTGTCTTTATGCTCAATGAGTCAAGTACGGTAATTAATAGAGAGGCCCGCATTCAAAACAGTTATTGAGGAGACGTGTGCCAACCCATGGCCGAACCTTTTGTGCTTTCAAACATTATTTTGATGGGTTAAGTTTACATAATAACATTGGTAGGTGCAACAGCTTAATATAAAGCGTATTTAAACTCAAATGTTTTGTTTGTAAGATTTTATTGTGCTCTCAAATACACTACTGCAGTTCAAATTAATACAAAATCTGAAACAGACAAAATTTTGCTTTTGAATGAATCTAATTCCTAAAAACTACCGAAAGAATAAAATCCTCAAAAGCCAAGAATACAAAAGAAACCATAATAGGAACAATTTATTTGTTTTAAATGTTTGTCAGCGTAGCAAGTTATGTTCACAATTAAGGTAATAAGGTACACAACACTTCTAAAAAATATATTTTAAATAATATTTAAGTATTTGTTAGAATAGCTTAAATTGTACTAATAATCAGCTTAAAAACCTGTGTTTAAGCTATCAGTCTTGAAATAAGTTGTGATTTGCATGTTAATTCCTATAACCAAACATAGATTGTTAGTTAAATATAATGTCAGTAGAAGATGTCATAGCTTAAAAAGAGCTTTGTTGCTAAGCCCAAACATTATTGTTTTGGAATCTGAGCATGGACAATAGGGTAACTATCCTTCATGACATTTTACCTCATCTTCTGCATAGTCATTTTTAACACAGGAAAAATTGATACATGAAAACCCTACATTTTAATGTATAAAAGGGCTGTTTCTGGTTTAGATTTTCATTAAGTTGACATTGGTCTGCTTCTGTGATTGGTAAGTAGTAGGTGTGTGTCAATTCAAAGAGCAACATGATCTCCAGACTGCGTTTCATCAGTAGTGTGACTGCATAGAGATTAGCTGATTAATCTCATTCTCACGAGGAAGCAAACTTACCTGTCGTAAGAAGGTGTAAGTCTTTGGGGAATACCACCACCCTGTGAATCTCCCTGTGGCCATTTCTCCGTAGTTCACTTAGGCAAAAACAGACCAGGCAATGGTTCAAACTCTGAATCGCAGCAACTACTTTACCACTTGAGGACTTAACAGTATTACAACACATATGTGGGATAGGCCTAACGGCTTGGCAGGCCTCAGCTGGGACAGACTCCACAGAGAAAAGACATATGGTCCCTCTCAGCCATGCAGGGCTGCAAGTGGCACTGTTGGACCGGAGCCTCCTCACCACCTGGCTGAAAGTGCTTCAGTGTCCGAAGGTGTCCTGTCAGCATTACCATTAGACCTGCAGGCTTGCGCACGGTGGTGACGGTGCAGTAATCTTCTACCAAAACAGCAGTTTGACAGCTAGTCACAAAGCATTGAGGTCTGACTAGAGAATAAAGAAATTAGTCTAATAAATTTCAAATCAAATATATATATTTTTTATAAACAAACAGAATGATAAGTTTCATGCAAGCAACACAGACACTTGTCAGCACACATTTTGTTATTACATGTCCTGACAGTTGACACAGCTATGATTTTAAACCAGACTTGCGAGGTGCGGAGGATAATCCTGACTGCTCTGCGGGGAGTGGAGGTTTCCTGTTGAGTGACAGGAAGCTGTAACTCCCACAGATTACTTATTTCCATTTCAGAGCAGATGATTCTTGCGTTCTGAAAGGTTTTGGCGATGCGTTCATCACAGTTTCTCATTAGGGGTGATTTTTGTCATCCCAAGGTGGCACATCTTTGCTTCCCTCCTTTTTTTTTATCATGCCACTGATTTTATAATGCTAACTAGCAATAGTTTTCCACTTCCATGTTTGAGTTATTATAACCAGGACTGGCTAGGAACAGACAACTGCAGGATTTGTGTTATGCTAGACGCTTTAGACATACTGTATGTGCTGCGCTGGTATTCTGGCAGCACTTTAATAACACATAGCAGCCTTCTGTTAATGTGGTATAGTGCCCAGTGTCTTCTTGTCTACTATGTATTTATGTTTGTCTTGAATGACTGCGAATTGTGTCTTTATAATTGTTCCATTTGAGATTACATACATTTACTTTTGATTAAATTACTAACTTGCAAATATATACAATCCATATTACCTTAATTAGCACAAAGCAATTAGAATTAAAGGTAAGAAGCATATATTACACCTGCGTTTTGACGAACACAAACACAGTAATTCATGTAATAAGAAGCTATTGCACAGAGATGAGTTTAGATTCTCCATTCTGCACCCACTCTGTAAAATGTTTCGTATTTTCTTGTGGTTGCAGACAAACGTAATAAGCTGCTGTTGATAGTGGTTAGATTAAAGCCAGTATTACTGCCGCAAACCCCTTCTTTAGATCCCTTTTGTAAATTTCACCTTCCTCTCAGCAAAAGAAATGCACCTGGGCTTGTGTGTGTTGAAATGGGATTCAGCTCACATTCCTCTCTCATAGCCTGTTCAATCTGTTCCAGGACAATAATCACAATCCATTTGACTTTCTTCCCTCTGGTATTTTAGCTCAGCTACGTTAGACTATCCAGGACCATGCAATGGTAGACAGAACAGAAATTTGGAAATAATGTTCTGTGCTTATTACATGCTGATTTTGTTAAGAAGCTTTTTTTTTTTTTTTTTTTTTTTTAAAAACAGGACTGTTACATTTTTACACTGTATTTTAATGGTAGCAAATGCCAGAGTTATTTGGTATTATGGTGTCATTTCATCTGTTGCATTCCAATTGTGAAACTGCAGATTACAAACTTGGTGTAAAATTGTTTTTGCCCTTGATCGATTTTCAGTCAGACGTATTTACGGACAGCCATAACTCCTGAAGACAACAACTAATGTGCTATCATCAATCGTAATGTTATCAACCCATTTTTCTCACATATGAGACAATAATGACCTCTCACTGAACACAGTGTTGCCAGAACTCATCTTACAGTTATTCATAGCTGCCTGCTGTTTTCAAATTAGTTTTCATTACATTTTGATGGAGCAGGACTTCCCCCTTGGGCCACTCTAATCCATCACGTCACTCTGTCAGTAACACCGATGTCCTTTTGTTTTGCTTTCAGAAATGCTTGGTTTCGTCCCAAATATCACCAGCACTTGTAGACACAAGGCTGCGTCGTTTGAACTCAGATAACACATGCATCAACATGGAGCTGAGATACAACAAGCCAGTACAGTTTCTTCTTATTATTATTATATATGTAACATTTCCCCGCAGTATGATGAAAGCTGAGTCTAGCATAAAGTGGTCAGCCTACGAGTGCAAACGAGCAGTGGAGGCTGACGATGGAGATGGAGACTAAATCGGTTAGGCCGAGCTTCTATCTCCACAAGGCACAAACAATTAGCATCAGTGTCCACATCCGTTTGTTATAATCTGTATGAAGATAAGCAGTAGACAGTTGCTCCAGTGTACCTCCACTGCTATTAATTTGTTAAAGGATAACTGGTGCTGCAGGTACTGCATCTATTTTAGATGTCGGGACAGTGGAATATATATGTAAAACAGGAATTTACAGCTGTAGGAAGATGCAAAGTTGGTGTATCATTATATATTAGAATGTTCATTCAACACTATTTTAATGGTTTTGGACTTGATAGATCAGAACCACAAACATATGTTTTATATAAAGCACCCCATACTATACTATGCACAGAGTATAAGTCCAGTGAAAGGTGCAAAGTGTAGTCAGGCGTGCAATAGAAGCATGTATTAATATACACGTCATATGTGTTTGTACATGCAATATAAGTACATCAGCTCATGCAGGGAAAGCTAGAGGGATATTAGCACTATCTTAAATATAACTACAACCAGTATTAAGCTAAATTTAGCAAGGTTGCTGTGGAAATCAATTCACTTGATGCCTGTTTTTCATACGTATCAGTGTCCAGTCTGCTAAATCTGGTAAATTTTCAATGTAATCAAAAGACCCTGGAATCCATGAACATCTTTTGTATGCATGTTTAAGTGACAACGAGAAGAAAGAAGGAAAGCTCTGGCATACTCAGTGATTTCTCTCTCTCTCTCTCTCTCTCTCTCTCTCTCTCTCTCTCTCTCTCTCTCTCTCTCTCTCTCTCTCTCTCTCTCTCTCTCTCTCTCTCTCTCTGTGTGTGTGTGTCTGTGTGTGTGTGTGTGTGTGTGTGTGTGGGTCATTCTACTGTCTCGTACATTAAGCTAAGTGCTCCTCGGCTCTCCATCAGTATAGTAAATGGAGTCTTATGGCTCGAGGGGGGTTTGTTTCCCAATTCTGAATCAAAAGCAGAGTGTCCCAAACCCCAGGTCACTGCTTCTGTGAATCATCAAATTCAGAGGAAAAAGAGAGATGCTTTTCATTGGTTTTATCTCTGTGTGCCCCTGCACGCTTTTGTGCCATGTGTGTCTTTGTGCGAGTGGTGTATGCATCATTTACAGTCCCATTCAGTGTCCTTTGTGGTGAATATGAAGCACAACCCAGAGTTGCAGATGTGTCTTGGTGTTTAAACCAAGTCAGGAGGCGAAATGCTGAACCAGACTGCACTGCTCACTGCATTTCCTGCATGTGAAGTGTTTTTAACACGGAGCAGTTGATTTTTGGTTTGTCTAGAAATGAGAGAAAGGATTTACGTGGACAGGATGTAATACATCAAAGAGCTCACTGGTAGTCATTCTCTGCAGCGGATTGCGCAGTGGAGTCTCACTGGTTGTTCCTGGTGTAGTTTGCAGGCTTTAATGATGTGAATACTGAAAGGCTGAATGTCCCCGTGCTTGCATCAGTCCATCATTTCCCCTCTTCCCCCCCACTCTCAATTTCTCCAGGAATCACTCGCGGGTTTCAAAGGCATTAGGATCTGACATAGCAGGCACACAGGCAGTCGCTGTCCCACACTTTATCTGAAGAGCCTACTTATCTCCGAGAGCCTGTGTTGGGTTATGCAATTACTATAACAGGATTGTATAATCTTTGTGTGGTGTTCGTCAATACTTTTAGTCCCTCTGTGGTCATCGTTTGTGGGCTGAGGAAAAAAAAAGTGTTTTGCCTTGCTTAAATTGCACCCGAGATTTGAGGGTTTCACTTGCTGCACATTGTTGCTTTAGATTGTCAAATTAAGCTTAGCGGAGTGTGAATGAAGGATAAACATGGTGTCGATGAGAAAAATGAATTTGTAAACATAATACCTGAACAACAAACATGAACCCAAAATCAATTAAAACCTGAAAATATAATGCCGCAGATAGAAAACTGAAACATTTTTTACACGAGACACAGGACTGTAACCAAGGCTGTTGCCATCTTATTCAGACTTCTATTGTGTAAAATCTTGTCATGAATAATGAATGTAAATGTGATTATAGAAATTATTAATAACTGACAGAAGTGGTGCAATAGCGTTGAATCAATCTAACACAGGTTGAATCATTACACCATGTATATAATGTGATGTATGCTGAAGCATTCTTCTGTTACTCACATCAAAGCATTCATAACTCTTTCCTATATTCAGAAGTATCTCTAAGACTTGTTATGACAAAGAATAATGTATTAGCTGGAGTCCTGGCCCTCAGTGTGAAGGTTTAGTTGTTCTCAGTGACCATCCAGTGATGAAAAAGGTTTATTCTACTTAACTGAAATGCCTCAGTCTCGGAGGAAATTTTTTCTAGTAACTCTGAAGCTCCCAGAAATAACCTGTGTAAAGATGATAAACTGGAAGTCCTGCATTGTTCTACTGCTCCTGAGCTCAACACTGAGAAATCAGCTAGGTATCACCCACATGGGAACCTGTTTAATTGGATATGTTGGACAAAACACTCCCAAACTGACTGTTTTTGTCTCTTTAAAGGTCCAAATGTCCAAATATGAATGGCACACAAGGTGAGCTTGGTAAGTTGCCGAGAGGTGGACATGAGTCACCAACTGAAACGTCTTTAAACACAATACACGAATTAGAACCTTGTCTCTCGTCTACAGATTGGATTTTATTTCATTGTGTATTTTCATGTTTATGGGTTTGATGTTCAAACAAATTGTTTAGTATCCTTAGGATTGTTTATAGTCCTCTTTCTTAATTTGGTGCCTTACTATTCTCTCTCTGTCCCACTGATTTATGAATAAACCAAACATGAAATCAAATTGAAGCAGTCAATACAGGGCAATGGTGGAGGGGTGCTTGAAATCAGTGAGCTCTCTGGGCTTTATTTTAGGACAACAACACTGGATTATAAAAGTTGATTGTGAGATATTTGATTCTATATGTGTACAGTGCTTAACAAAATTATTAGACCACCACCCACTGTGAGGTGTTTGCCACTGCTGCCTGAAATTAACAGTATTATTGATTACCAAAATATTTTTTTTTTGTTTCTGTAATTGTTAATCCACCAGTATGTGCAAGCTCTATCATCAAAATAACATCTTTTACAAAAAGCAGAAAAAATTGTAAAGCACTATAATATTTTTTGATTGAGATGCCAAATTGCAGTTATTTGCTTGTATTCCTGAACAGAGAAATGTGTTTTAGTGGTTGTATGTTAATCGTAATTAATTTCTGACTTCTCAGAGAATTCCAGTGTGCAGGCTCAAATTTGGGTATAAAAATGTGAATTCAGTTTGAAATTCCTCACTCCTGTTTAAAACAGTGAAGCGTTGGGAACTCACTGAGAAAGACAGAGTCTGAATTAGAGTACTTCATGATGCTGGATGGTCTTTGAGACAAATACGGCAAGACATAAAGTGTTCTCACCATGTTGTCAAGTATGCATTGGACTGGATTACAAAGACTGGCAAGGAAGAGGCACAAAACAAAAGCTAACTGAAGCAGATGTCAGGTGCATCAAGATTTGAAGTACTAGAGACAGAAGGAAGACCACCGCTGATCTTCAGGAAGAGATTAATGCTTCTAGATCAGAATTTGAGAAAGTCTCCAGAATGACCATAAGCAGACTTGAAGGAACAAGACTTAAAGGGAAGAATAGCTGTGACGAAGTCATTATTGAGGCCTGCAAACATCCAAAAATACCTAAAATTTGCCAGGGACCTCAAACACTAGACTGTAGATGACTGGAAGAAGGTACTCTGGATGGACGAGTCCAAGTTTCAACTCTTCAGTTAGCATTGTCCTGTTTCTGTCCACAGAAAAGCTGGAGAACGTTTTGATGCTGGATGCGTTGTACCCACAGTGAAACACGATGGAGATTCCATTATGGTATGAGGTTCCATTTGTAGAAACGGCACAGGCGAATTAGTTAAAATCTATGGTGTCATGAACAAGAAGGTCTACCACAACATCTTGGTGCATCATGGAATCCCTTCTGGATTAAACCTGATTGGTTGTTGGTTCATATTCCAAGAAGACAACGACCCCAAGCATACCTCAAAGCTGTGCAGAGACGACTGGACCAAGAAAAAGGAATCTGGAATCCTGGAACTGATGGACTGACCAAGTCAAAGTCCAGACTTGAATCTTATTGAACAGATCTGAGATTTATTTAATTCAATAATATATGACACAAAAGTTTACTCCAAAGCAAGTCTTTGGGAACAGCTAGAAATTAACTCAATAACAAAAGAGACTGTTGAAAAGAATCAAAACAATGGCAGCAAGAATGCAAGCTGTTATCAGGGCCAAAGGAGGTCAAAGTATTAAAATTTCTGGTTTATATATGTGAATAGGGACTATTTAGTTGTTCCAGTTTGTTGTTTGCCTAATACATAACAATACTTTTTTTTATATAGTTTTAAACAAGATTTTGACAGATTTCTAAAATATTTGTGTTTTCTCGTTTTTGTGACAGGTGGTCTACTAAATTTGTCAAGCACTGTATGTACTGGTTCTGGCACTGTGGCAAAGAGTTGAGTATTTGGACAAAGAAAAGGGAGAATTTATTACTATTCTGAATGTTTTCCTCCCCAAAAAATACTTTAAGTACAACAACTCTTCTACTTTTTTTTTTCTTCTACAAGAGACTTTCATAGAAGGATTTTGGAAGGTTTGGAATTAACTTTCAGAAGAGATGTATGTGACTCAAAATCATGCACAGAAAAAAAAAAAAAATCATACGTGCATCTGCTGGTTCCCAGAATGAGAAAGGCGTGTGCGCACAGTCGTCTGTGGGTAAAAGCGCGCAAACCTGACGCACGGAGACACTGAGACGCTCCGGTGTTGGTCGGTCAGCACCACGGACAGAGACACGGTTAAAATGCGCTACAAGGTGAGCTCCCAGACTGGATGAAAACACTTAAGGAAACTGCAAATAAAAGCTGAATGCACCGAAACGCAAACAGAGAATCACCTCGGATCAACCCTGTAACTCACATTTATAAAGAAGTCGAGAACTTTTCGATCAAGCAGCCAAAACCGGCATCTTTTAACCACCTAAAAGTCCCATTTATATAGTTCTAACCACCATCCAGGACTCTTTGTTCACATTGAAATAAAACAGTGATCTGCACTGTAGTGAATGGAAGAGCAGGGACTGCTTCTATTAGAGCTTTTTCCTCGTGTTAAGCATTCATGCGTCGCAGCATTTCACGTCATTCACCTAACTAGATTGTTCCATCAGACGGAATTACCCGCATCACTCAATGAAATACAATTATTGATCACACTGCCCTCCTCTCTCTCTCTCTCTCTCTCGCTGCCTCCATCCTGCCCACCACCTTTCTCTCTCTCTCTCTGTCTCTCTCTCTCTCTCTCTCTCTCTCTTTCGCTCTCTGCTTTCCTGAAGTGCTGCAGCCACAGAGAGAGACCGCATCGAAAAAAGAAAAAAAAAAACACATTGTCGTGCGCTGGCAGTTCCCTCTGATCCTATTCTATAGTGAAAAAAGAAAGAAAAAAAAAGCCCACAAGATTTTTTTTCTTTCCAGAAAACGCTTGCACAGTCTGGTGGAATGGGAAACTATCAGCTCAGTTCACTCTTCTCGCCATGAATGACGGTAAGAAATTACTTTTTTTTTTTTTTTTGCTGAAATCATGCTGACTGTAAGACTTCTGAGTTGGAAACATCTGTTTTAACCTTTTGCATTCATCTGTTTTAGAGCTTATGAGTAGATATCGTTCATTTTATTGCACCTTTTCTCTATGGAGTCCAACTAACATCGAGGCTGGGAGACAGAATATGGAATTATTTATTCATAAGTTTGTGTGTCATTTGTAGGAAGTTGGGGTTGTTTCTGGCCATGAGTTCACTGAACTGAGTCCAAATGCTTCCTATAAAAGTAGAGAAAACAGGCTTCATTAGTTGAAAGTAGGTTACAAGTATAATTAATTGATATAACAAGGAGTGTTGACGAGATTCAGTCGCAATTTCTGTATCTTTTTAACTGGATTTTCATCAGTTCAGTATTTAGCATTTTTTTGTGCATTCCTTATGTGTCAGAAATCAGATTTAAGCTCCAATAATAGGGTCTGACAGTAAGTTTGCGTACTTGAAATGTGGTTCGGAACCTTTATTTAGTTCATAGTTTGCACGTCTTTAATTCAGCAGCAGGTTTTAGAGGAATCCTTGTCCTTGGCATGAGCACAGTTTTGTCTTGTTGGCTGCGGACTGTTCATGCTGTAGTGCAATCCAGCCACCTGCCCCGGGGCAGTTAATGCACTCTGCACTACCGCCAAAAAGAGAGGAGAGGATGCGGGAACAGGCCACTGACTCATCCATGAATTGCACCTCAAGAGGCAGAGAGCGATTGACAAGCACACAGCCGGTGAACTGGAAATCTGTGGCAGAGTGCTTTGTTTGCAATCCCAAGGCTGCTGTAGTGGTCCTGCTGGGTGTACACTGAAGGGGTCCATCAATGGGAAAATGCTAGGTGAGGTAAAGTGATTGCAGGTTGCAGAAAGCTTTTTTTTTTTTTTTTTTAATCATTGATTTGAAGTTGATGTCAGTTTTTTGCTGCTATGGTTAACAAAAGTGTCATTGGGATTCATAACATCTCTCCTCTGCATTCAACAAATCTCTATCTGAAGTATCTGACTTGTAATGTAGTTTTTCTAAAGTTTATACAGCAACACAACAGCTATTTTGAGGGGAAGACATTTTCTTTCAGTGAAGGAAGAAAGGACTCGAAGAACAAAGTATGATGTGCCAGTGACGCTGTAGCAGAGAGTAGAGAAAGAGCTGGGAAAAAAAATAGTCTGTCTGCTCATTTTGTTGACATGCACAAGCATATAGCTAAAGAAAGGTATACCAGATCAGTCATTATTTTGGTTAAACACAATAGTTTTAATTTCAAGAGTCCTCTAAACAAGAAATTCTCCATCTGAAATGGACTCACAATGTCTTTGTGTTTTTTCTCCTTCTGTGAAATGTTTTACAACTTTATTAAATGTAGGCAGACAGCACATAAAGCAGTTTGACAAAAGCAACAAATCACTGTAATGCGTGACCAGTAAACGTGTCACGTCTCGCATCCCCTTCGCCTAATCTGGAGTATTGCGTCATTGCAACGCACAAGATCTGCACCAGACAGCGGTGGTGGCCCATTGTGTTTCATATCTCCTGTGTATTGTGTCAGCAGTGAAGTCTGGCAAAGCGGGAGACCATGTATTTACCATGAAGATCTAACAAACATCAGCTTGTACGGAAAAAAAACAGAAAAATTGACACTGCATGGTATTCTTTGTAACTGTTGTGGGTATGATAAGAAAACATTTTTGCATTGTCTACAACTCATAATATGTTTTCTCTCTGTGCCTACATTTTGTGATTTAAATAGATTAATCTGGACACAGTTCTGAACATGCACATTTTTTACTTTTTATCATTTCAATGTAAGCAAGGAGAATGCAGTACATATAATTTATTAATATGAAAAGGGAATTCCCTTTTTCTTAGCTAATTTTGGCACTTCATGTAAGGAAATGCAAATGCCAACCTGCTGCAGCTCCATTATGTATTTACATATATTATAAATGACATTAGCATGGTTTGTAATCATCTGTGCTTGTGTAATCTTTATCATCTCTGCTGGATCTTTCAGTGCTATTTGTTGGCATTATTTCCTACAAAATGTCCATTTTGAAATTATTTTTCATCCCATTCTCATGAGGAACAGTTTCCCCCTCACAGCCACTGTCCTCTCTACCTCCTCCACTCAGTCAGTAATGGCATCAGTGTCTGATGAAATCTCGCTAACGCAAGACGTCCCGGGCTGGTTGGGCTTCTGCCTTCCAGATGAGGTCATGGGCGCTCCGGTTTGATGGGATTACATGCAGCTCTGCCCACTTAGAGATTGGACCTGCTTTTTTCTGATGCTAATAGAACAAACCACCCGTCATGCCACGGTGCTTGCCCATGCCTTTGAGAGGGCAGGACGGGGATGAGTCAAACCTGAGTGAGATAGAAAGCATTTGTGATTCAGATTGAGCAACGGGCACAAACTGTAAAACACAAAGAGTGATTAGAGTGTATCAGAAAAAGAGGGATATCACTGCTCTCAATGTTTTGCGTCATTTAGTGCATTTGTTTGTGCAGTGAAAGAGCCCATGTCTGGACTGAACAACAGCACTTAGCCAAAAAAGGTGCTATTGATTTTCCTTCAAGTTCTCATGAAAGCATTTAGTATTTGTCTCCACTAGAAGTTGAGGGTCAAAGAACCTAAAATTCTTCAGCAAAAATTAATTTTCTTACTTGTTATTAACAGCCTGCTTAGTCATGCCGGCCTTTGGATAAGTCAACTGCTTGTAGGAAACTCTTACTTTGCTCATAATTGCCTCATTATGTTTAAGGTTGCTCTGACTCCAGGCTGTTTATTGCCCTCATCATCGTTACAATGTAATATGGTGTAATTAATATTTTTTTTCCTCTTAAAATGCCCTTTTCTGGGTTCATGACTGTGCCACTGTCGACTAATGATTCATGATAAGCATCAGAAGAAATGGACCAAGTTTGTCAAATATACAGACTTTGGATAATATTGCACTTTCAAAAAAAATATTTCCCAATTTGTTGGATGTATGGCCAAAACTCCTGCAACCGTAACCTCTTCATTTGTCTTTATGTTCATGCAAGAGGAAATTGGGGGCCAAGTGATTCTTGACCTAGAGTTTTTTTTAGTATTTTAAATAGGTTGAAGGAAAGCAGTGCCGCCATTCATCATGCAGACGGGGGATATCGCCAGAGCAAGGCCTATTTTCAGCCATCCTTGCACGGTTCACAACAATGGTACACACACTATATTAACTCCCTTTATTTTAATTATAGAGAGCAGCTACTACGCCCTGGGACAGTGTATGGATTCACTTTTTTCTATTCCAACATGTTTCCTCCTCACCATGTTGGTTTATTATCAGTAGAAACAAATATTTAGACTGTTTGGAGGGAAGTAATGTTAATGTGAGTTGAACGCAGGTAATAAGGCTGGATTTCCAACTACTTGTAATGGTGTCTTGATTGATATTGAGTTGTGAATGGAGCAGGCGGAACACGGTTAAAGCCTAAAAATAGAACGGTGATTTCCTGAAAGAATGACCAACAAGCATCAGTGGAAGTAACAGACGCTTCTGCCAAAGCAGAAGCAGAAACAAAGAGGATGCAGGAGAATGTGGAGGAGATGCCATCAGATAAAACTGAGATTGGTTTATTTGGCAGTCTTTGTGGTGACCGAGTGTGATTGTAAATGCTCCCGTTGCTCGCGCTGTCTGCTCCGTCGGGGTCTCGTCAGCTGCGTAAGGTGAGGTTGGTCGCCTCTGTGCTCGGGTGTCTTCTGAGCTTCATCACCACTGACAGCGTGCCTCACCATACACTCCATTGATTCTGTGACAGGCAGCCTCCACCAGTATGAAACATCCCTTTTGCTGGTGTGTGAATACTGAGTTTAAGTAAAAATGTGTCTGATACCCAAAATGACTTAATCCTGAAAGAATAGTGGCACCACTCAACTGTGACATGCTCCGTACAGGGTGTTAGTCTATGAAGGTTTTTAACATTTATTTTGCCTAAATATGCATTGAAAAGTGCAGCTCCAAACATGACAAAAAGCTATAATATCCAATGTTCAGGAAGAATTGTAAGAAAGAATATGAATCTTCTACACTGGCTATTGTGGAAAAAAAGAAGAAATTGAAAATCATGCCTCTAAGCGAAAGTTGGCCCCTTGTACTGTTGCTTTTGGACGAAGGAAACAAACAGATTGCTTCAAAGCTGTGATTAAACTCATCCCTGTGACAGTATCTGAGGCAGCACCGGTGTCAATGGAGACATTAAAAATGATCAGTCTATGTGTAAAGGAGTGTGCTCATAACCACAGAAGTCATCCAATGAGCCAAAAGGGATTAGTAGAGTCACCTTGAATCAGCAGTGTCATTTTGCCCAGTAAAATTGCATTATGGGAGCTGGAGCTGGCCCTGTGATTTGTGTCCTCCTGACAAGGCTTCAGTGTTCATTAGAGGCTGTGGTGAGCAGCCCTTAGACACACGGGAACCACACACACTGGACATTTCTGACCACACACACACACACACAGTGGACAGCTCTGGCCATCCCCACCCTGCTCATGAATATGCACTCTATCTTATCTAGAAATGTTTTATGATAAATTGAGCAATTTAGGGTTTTTCTAATTTAAGAGATTGGATTTTATAATCAGGTTTGTATTCGTTTGATAACGGTGGCGCATCTGTGCTTGCTGTGCAAATTGTTGGATAAACAGGCCACATGAGCCTGTGGACCTCTCACATGAAATCATGTTACATCATTTTCCTGTGAAGCCGGGGTCTCCCTCCCATTGCTGGTGTGTCAAAATGGCAAAGGGCTTCCCTGTCCATGCTGTGTTCATGTACACTCACGTATGTGCGTAGCATGTTTCTGCGTATCTACTCATATGTACCTTTTGCAACTACGTGTAACCTATTTTATGTGTTAAAACACACTTGACTACACAAAATTAGGCACCTCAGAGAAAAGGTTGTGTGTGTTTCTGCTGCATCCTGTGTCTGTGTACCCACTCGTGACCATTCCTCCTTTCCCCCTTTCTTTGCACAGATTAAATATGACAGTGCCGTTCCAGTTGGTTCGTCACTCCCATTATAATGAAACATCTCTTTATTGGGGACAAATTGATTTTGGGCCGAGCCTTGTTTATTAGCTTCTGCTCCTCTGAGCTGATCGTGATTCAGCAGATTCAGCATCTCTGTTTAAAACAATCATCTCCTCAAAACTAAGACCAACTCATGAAATATAGAACAAGGAGAGCGCCTCTGGAAATTGACTGTTCATTTTGAATAAAAACTGAGAGCTATTCAAATAAAAAAAGAAAAAAGCTTTTTCCCCTCACATCAGTCCAAATGATTAAAAGGCCTGGAAGAATGGTGAGTGAATGATTAAAGGGGTATGTGCTGTCAGTGGGGTGTCAACGGTACGTCTGAGATAGTTATGGATGTCGTGGAGAAGACGTGAGTTACAGGCAATATCTCATGAACATCTTCCTGTCTCTGACTTTCTTTCTCTTTTCTCTTTCTTCTCTCCCTTGGCCTTCCTTTTGCTTCCTATTATTTTCAAAAAAAATTGTCTTTTGCTTCCCCTTCCCCCATGTCTTCCAGCTTGGCCGATGATTGCCATTGTGGGTTATCTCCTGTGGTGACTGCAGACTCAAGAGTTTTCTTCCCTGCTGCATCTCGAGACCCACTGATCTCACCATTCTTGCAATCCCCTCATCAGCTTACATCACCCCTCTTTCCCCTCTTCCCTCCTTCTTCTGCTTCTAACTATCCTCCGAACCCCCGTGAAGACCTGCCAGTGGAGCCAGAATGGAGGACACTTACAATAACAGGACTTCCCTGGTTAAGGGGGCCAAGGGCATGGTCAAGGAGGCCAAGCGGCATGCAGCAAAGAAAGTCAACAAGGTGGTCGATCGCGCTACAGATGAGTACTCAACTCACCGCAACTACAGCCGATTCCAGGATGAGGAGGATGAAGATGAGGACTTCTACCGCAACCCGCCGAGGCAGGACGGAGAGGGTTACCACGACAATGAGGAAGGCTCCAGCGATGCCACGGAGGGCCACGACGATGAGGATGAGATCTACGAGGGCGAGTACCAGGGGATCCCCTCGGCAGGAGACAAGAAGCATAAGGAGGGCCAGGTGGCGTTGGGACAACCGGTGTCGGACTCCACAAGGGACCGTAAGGAGCTGGAGCAGGAGAGGCAAGCGGATGAGGAGGAGCTGGCCCAGCAGTACGAGCTGATCATCCAGGAGTGTGGCCATGGGAGGTTCCAGTGGCAGCTGTTCCTGGTACTCGGGCTGGCCCTCATGTCAGACGGGGTGGAAGTGTTCGTGGTGGGCTTTGTGCTGCCCAGCGCTGAGACAGACATGTGTGTGCCCAACTCCAGCTCTGGATGGCTCGGTAAGGACCATGCATGCGTTTGTGTGTTGGTGAATAATTATGCATCCGTTTGTGCTGATGTGAAATGATGCAACTGGTTCAGTGTTAATTTAACTGAGTGTGTTTGTTTTGTGATTCTGAATTGTGTTTGTGATTTTTCTCTATGTATCATTGATTACAGGCCTCTGACAATAACATTCCTAGATCTATGTCTACTTTACTTTCTTATTGTTGTCTTTCTTCTGAGAGGAATATAAATGTGCCTCGTGCATTTTTATACATATCTTCATATCTGCATTATTACAAAGCAGCACTCATATGTAAAAGGCATGGTATCAAAGCAATTTTCCCTAGGGGATCAAATCAATAAAGTATTTCCAATTCTGATTCTGTAGACACCCTGCTGCATTATGGGAACCAGTTCTCCTGGAGCTTGATTTGTACTTGGCCTTCAAAGTTGGGCTTCAGCTGTACAGATCTGGACTTTCACACATTCAGCAAATAGACTGAGTCACTGCTGCACTCCTTTAAATAACTAGTAACTGCTCTCAGTGCTTATAAGTGTCACGTTTTTCAAAGCATAGCAATCATCAATGTATGATTTAGACAGTTTCATCATAAAATATGATTTTGGATCTGCTGATGTTTAGCGAAAGTATCTTCTTTTTCTGGTGGTCTGGATGTAAAGGTACAAATTGAATAATATACGCAAAGAGCATTTAGCTTCTGATACAACTACATCTAGAATCAAACCATTTTAGCATGCACATGTACTCCATAAACATGTTGCATATTAGAATCATTGTTTGAATGAGTGTGTTGTGTGAAATTGCCACAAGCTTTTCTGTGTGTGGGATATCACTAGCCCTGAAAAACAGGATTGGCTCGACGTGTTTGTACTATACGTGTCACACTTTATCCAATAACAGTGTGTCACATGGATGAGGTGTTTCGGTCCGCTGGTCTCCGTGTCAGGATTAAGAGGGTAGCTAGAATTCCCTGTGTGCTCTGCGGGTTGAGGTGGAGTCTCAGCAGTCCTGGTAGCTGCAGGTGTATAATCCATCACCACAGAGCTGCGTACAGGGGCTGACTCATTGTGTCAGTACCAGAGTGGAGAGGACATTAAATCAGGCACACAGCCCTTAGATACTAACTGCCACAGTGAGACGTGACAATACATCAACTTCACCACAACATCGGATACAAAATTGATACGGCGGCGCCTCTTTGAGAGAAGAAGTTGTGACTGAAAGTTTGAGTATATGTGTAAAATAAGAATTGCCCCGGCACTTTTTAAAATGTATTATTGTGCCTTTTCAAAATCATACAGCGTAATAACAAGAAAACACTTGTTGGTATATGTTGTCCCTGTTACGTCTTAACAAGATGCTGTGGGTGTGAAACCTTCATTTTTCCGTCTCTTTCCAAGTATCCATGTAAACTCTTTTCTCCCTCCCTAGCCAAGCAAAGTCCTGCAGGCATTCATGCTCTACGCTCTGCTTCTCCTTGTTCGTGACTCCATCCCCTCACCCTCCATTCTATGTGCCTCCCTTTTCTTCTCCCATCCTCCCCCATTCTCCTCTCTTTTCTTCTACTGATTGCCCCCAGGCTCCTCCCCCGTTGAGGTGAACATGATTGGTGCATATATATGTGTGTGTGTGTGTGTCTGTGTGTGTGTGTGTGTGTGTCTGCATGTCGGAGCGTATCCTGCATGATTACTATGACCTTGTTGGTATCCATTTGGAGTTTTCCAGACTAATTACACTTAATTATAGCCAACAAACCGAAGTGAGTTGATGTTTTACAGGTGCCATGGCAATTTTTTATTGCCTTCAAGTGCAGAAATACAGAGTTAGTTAAATCTGTGGATGAATGCGATTGGGCGGTCTAATTTTTCATGTGTCTTGCATAACTTTTATTTAACTAAGCACGACAACAAGGCTGTTGTTTTGCAGTGGCAGGCTGACAGTTAGATGTCCTTTTTATGTGGGTCTGGTGTTAGCAGTAAAAAAATACTTGTAAAATAGAGCATCCAGCATTGTGCAGATGCAGGTTCAGTTTCAGCAGTCCTACCTGCGGCTTGGCCATATTATCACAACTGGCAGGTTTAGCGTTGGAGAAGCTAGTGAGGAATCATGTGGTTGCATGAATGGTTGGTTATGGTTGTAAAAAAAAGGAGTTGTGATCTCCATCTGTGTTGACATTCTCCACTTTGTGTGTTCACATGTACTTAAGTAGGTTACTCTCAACATTTTGACGTGTCACAGTAGAGGAAGCCCACACATAATAATGATGGGATGCCTCGGTTCTATTAAGCGTCCCAGTAAACCACCAGAATGCACAAAAGCAGGACCTAGACAAAGTGGAATGCAGCCATCATTAATATGCCTGTGTTCTTCATACTCTGACAAGCCATTATGTCTTGTGTTTATCTGACATCATGTACATATAAAAAACATGGTATTAGTATTTCAGATATGTGATTTGAGAATCTACATTTACACAGTGAAATTACATAAGAAAAAGCCTAGAAAGAGCCTATCTTGACTACACTAAATGAGTGTTTCAGAATAATTCCATCCAAAGTCTGATTAAAACTGGAACTAAAAGAAACACCATATTAATGTGTTTCCTACTATCCCCCACCCCTCTTCTTCCCCACTCTCACCCTAACCGGTCAAGGCAGATAACAGTCATCACTGAGCCTGGTTCTGTTGGAGATTTTTTTGTCCTCAATAGTTTTTTTTTTCTTTTTGGTTCCTTCCCACCGTTGCCCACTGCTTGCTCATAAGCAATCCAAAGGGAATGTTTGATTGTTGAGTTCTCTGTTCTCAGTTTAAGAATGTTGAGTGCTATGAGATGTCGTATGATGTGAATTGGTTCTCTAAAAGTAAAACTGAACTGAATTGTAAGTAAGTATTAACTTTAATGTGCAAATTGAATTGTCCAAGCAAATGTACCTACTGGCAGGTGGAAAAAAGGGTATGTTTAGTAGAGGAAGCTCATGGCCGTCTATAGTGAAGTTAACAGTAAAGTGGGCCTATCTCTTCCCAGAAATAACAAGTGAAAAATCACCCCAAACCGCTAAAACCAAATAACTTTCAAATAAATCAACACTTCAAAAAGAGCAGAAATCATTTATTTCACTGGAAAATTCAATTCATGCACTAAAACACATTTGAAATACAGAATTTAAAAAAATATATCCATTTGGTGTTTGGTTAGTGCTACCTGGGCTGGACTCCCATCACAGTTGCAGTGTGCAGCTCCATTAACCACATAAGAGGCGGAGACAGGGGCGCACTGCACAGAATGAGCTGAATGTAATGGGATAATGCAGTATGAAAAACACCAAGGCCTGAATAGGATGGATGAGTGAAATGCTGATTCGATTACTGAATTCAATTTGGTCCTACCAGTATCCCGATGTCACAGGAATCTTTAGCGTTACATCAGAATGAAGGATGGAGTGATGGGTTGGGAGGAGGAAGAGGAGGAGGGGGTGGGGTGGGGGTGGGGGTATACTGTAAACACCTTGAATATGAGTGGATGTTGTGGGGAAGGAAGCAGGAGGTGAGGCAGACGCTGTGAGATGTGATACGTGAGATGAACAGGCGAGAGGAGAGGCAGCTTTGAAGCAGAGAGATTACCAAGTTAGAGAGGAGTAAATTGGGGGAGAGGTGTGGGTGGATGGGAGAGGTAGAGATTGGTGGTGTTTAGTGCACCAACAGTGTGAGGGAGAGGCTTAGCCATCATCTCAGACACAACAGACAAAGGAAACGCATCGCCCTATCATTACTTATTTGTTCTCCTAGGCTGCCTTTTTCCCTGCTGAAACTCCCCTCATTTTTTCCCTTTGACATCCTCTCAACTCCCTGTTTTCACTTAACAGCCACCTCTCCTCTGCCGTCAACACATCCTCCCTCCTTTCTTTTTTTACTGCTCTACTTTATCTTCTCTTCACGCTCACTTCACCATCTTCTCATCTCTTGTACCTTTTCCTTTCTTGGCCGTCTTTGTGTCCCAACTTCACTCTCTGTCTCCTCTCAAGCTCCATCTCTACACTGCTTCTCCCTCTTTGTCTTTTCGTCATTTCCCATCATTACTTTCTTTTTTTTCTCTTTTACCCCCCTGTCTGTATGAGCCAGCTGGCAGGCTGTGTGGGGCTGCGTGGTCCAGGGGCAGCTGAGCATGGCTAAACTGCAGTAAGATCGCAGCGTCACTGCAGAGATACTTGAATAGTGCAGCTTGCTCCACATTGTGTGGGAGAATGTGCGTGTGCGTGTTTGTGTGTGGGAAAGAGGAAAGGCGGGAGTGTTTGATGGGACTGAAAGTGTGTGCATTTCTGCTCGCATACGGACACCAAACCTGCTGTCACCAGCAATATCAGCCACGAGTAAACCATGTCGAACCGCACGCTCTTATCACAGTCCCATAGCATCGCTGTATTTCATGGGAATTATCACAGTCTTTAATGTTAATGACGGCTGGATCATTACTGATGCTGAGTGAGTCATTTTAAACCCTGCACTCTAAGCCCCACAATAGGTTACTTTCATATAGATTCCATTGAAAATCCTGCCCCCACTGATATGACTTAAATATGACAAAAAAGCTTCAATCTCTTTTTCTGCGGGGGTGGCAGAAGACGGAGGCATGAATCCGATCAAACTGACACGATGTAGTACAAATGTGATTACACGCTGCTCACTGCAAAGGAGCTGTTGACAGCGGAGCAGAGAGGAAACTAAGGCAAATACTGTAAATGAGGAGAGAGGAGCAGGAGTGTAGAAGGGAGAAAAGGTAGGAATGAGGTGAGGAAGGGAAATGAGAAGTGAGCCAAGAAATTGGAAAGCACGAGGAGATGGGAGAAGAAAGAGAAATGGAGGAAAAGATTGGGAGGAGAGGCACGAGCTGAGGTGGAAGGAAAAGGAGGTAGTAATGCGGAGATTGAGAGAAACTGAGAGTAGTAGACAATTTTAAAACACAGGAAGGTACTGCAGTGTTGCCAGAGCGTACAGCAGCACGCTGTTGTATGATAGTAGCATCATTATGAATAAAACAGGACGGGTGTTTTTTGTGATGCTGAAACAGTTGGCACCGCTAAGAGCGAAGAGCATCAAAGCATGAAATCAGAGAAGAGGTCGTGATGCAGCTCAGCGCTCCCACGGCTCTCTGGGGGCTCCTTGGTATGTGACAGGGCAAAAAACACTGCACCAGGGCCTTCCCCATCTCCCCCATCTCCCCCATCCTCCCCTTCTCACTCAATCTCTCTTACCCTATCTGACAATTACCAAACTCTCCTCCTTCATTCCCCTTTTTCTCTCTTTTGTCACCCCTTTCATTGCTTTTGCACTTGCCACTGCACACTTATTTCATTTGCTTACATTTGTGCTTGATCCTGCATATTTTTTTTTAGTCTTCCCTCCTTCATCTAGTTCCCCATTTGCAAATTTAGCAGCACCAAAGGAAACTAAATGTATTTGTAATATATGAATCCATGTATTAGATTTACTCCTTTGTGTGTTTGTGTGATTGCAGCAGCACTTTGCTCCATATTTTAGTCTATAAGAGCAACTCTGTGGAATTTGTCTCGTCTTTAGAGCGAGCCTGGGATTTTGCTGAATATTTACCACTCTCGAAGACGTGTTTTGACATCTCAACATAGTGTCATGGGGCAAAACCTTTTGCTTCTGCCTGAGAGGTCTCCTGACACACTGTCATTTTCTGACGGTGCTCTGAGTCTATACGGGTTCACAGCTCTAAATTCAGCTGTATTTCACAGTCTTGCATGAGACATTTGTACCAGTTGGCATCCATTCAGAGCTTTAAAATCATAAAGAGAAAGCTGTAAATATGTAAGTAATATATTAAATATATAAGCAAACCTCAGGGCAAGACACCCATCCAAAAGCTGCAGAATGTACCCAGAATTGGTTGCCTATTTAACTGTTGTCATTTGTGTTTGTCTATTTTAGTTGCTTCTGTTTTTCTGCAAATTTCGAGAAGATTGTATCCTAAAGATCTCCTTTTTTTATTGCCAGATTTATGTAAAAGAAAAATTTTGCATGTAAGTTAGTTTGAACTAAAATATACATCTTGGGGAAACAGTTTAGTTGAACTTTGAAGGCTACGGAAAACATACTGCATTACCCTTATATAATTTGATATGCCTTTCGGAACAAAAGACACTAAATTCTGTGTGTAGCATAAATTTCGAACATGACAGGTTAATTCCACACAAAGGGGTGTCTGTGCTATTTTTGTATTATATTACACCACAGTGCACTACGCTGCCCTTTGCTGCTGCTGACATCATGCTCGAAGATACTGTGGAACAAGTGAGACAGAACGTCAATAAATTCATTACGTAGTTGACCGTCCTGTGAGAGATGTACTCATTAGTTAACAGTTTTATTGCTCTTTTTTTTAAGGGCATTAAAGCATCAGATTTTTCAGAGGTTTTATCCTCTTTGTCTTTTCTGTGCTGGCATCTCTAAAAAACAAAAAGTGGTTATTGTTTGTATGAAAAGTTGAATCCTGAAACAAAACGAAAAGGCCTCTGGATGTTTGGATGCACGACATTTAAATGGGAGGCCAGTGGGTGTTTGCCTGTGCACCGTATATCTAGCCTCTCCTTAATGAAGCAAATGTGAACTGTGCATTGGCTGAAGACTCTGTTAAATTTAGAATTGAATTTATGGTACCTTCTGGCGGGTATCTAGATGGCTGCCAAATGTGACAGATAGCTGGGTTTTGACCCCTGAAGCGAAAGAGTCAAACAGATATCCGCTGGCAGCAGAGGAGCACAGACCTGACTGCTGACATTACAGAAAGGAAATGCATCTTGCGATTAAGATTATTGTAATGGGACGAGCAAAGTGTCCCTATGGCTGAGCTGTATCACTCCATATATGACTGCAACTTTCACATCTTCTTCTTTTGGTGTGGAATTATGGATACGATAACCTCTCTGAACCAGGTTAATGCTTATGTGTCTGCAAATACCTCAAACATTGCTGTAATATTATCTGTTAGTAAACTCTGCTGTGTTCCAGCCTAGACCAGAAACATCACAGACATTTCAAATGGGAAAACAATCCAGCTGGAGTCACTCTTTGCTGCAGACATGAAAGCCTCTGACTGCACAATGCCACATACAATATAGACTAAAGCAGTAATGATAGGCTCCTCTCTTCAGGGCAGAGTCATGATGATCAGTGAAAGAAATCAATGCTGTTTTGTTGGAGCATTGATCCCATTTGTGATGAGAGAGATTAAAAGAGAGCAGAGGGCCCTTTTGTAAAGTCACACCGCATTACTGTTCACATTCATCTCCCCATTGATCAGAGCCGGTTTTCTGTCTTTTACACACTGTATTTACTCATCAGCGTTAGAGTGTGTTACCGGAGCCGAGGGTTTCCTGATTGACTTTGAGGTTTAGTGTCGTCAGTCAGAGTTTAGCTGTTAAGATGCAGTCAGAGCGGCAGGAATACTTTAAGTTGGAAATTGCACATGTAGCAAAAACGTCCCATCAGAGTGAAATTAGAAAGTATAGGTATAATATGTAGCTCAGTGAATATGTCTGTATGTGGGTGTTTGAGTGTGTGTGTGTGTGTGTTTTTGTGCAACAACAAAAGATGAGTGATATTACCACTTGTACTTAGCATTTCCTTTTCCCCATTTAAAAACATCACAATCCTTTATAAATTTTGTAGTCTGTAGGGTCTGTCATGAGTGCAATGTTGTGCAGTACTTTCATTTAAGAGTTTGCCATTTACCAGCAAAGGGACTTTTAGAGGACATTATTGAGTAAGTGTTGGCTGGCTCAGACCACTTAGACTAAGATATTTTCAAAATGAGGCCCCTTCAATCACTCTTTAGTCACTTCAGTGAATAAGATGTTATGGTAAATTGTGATTTAAGAATAAAAAAGCAGATCAGTGAATGCATTTTGTTCTGACAATGAGCAGAGAATGAAAGCATGATATGTTGTTTGGCAAAAATAAATAATGACAAGCAGCACAGAACTATGTGAACTTCCACTGTGCATATCTGGAATTATGTTAAGGTGTCAAAGAGACTATAATCAGTATTTTTATATTACCAATGAACCACATGACCAATTAAATGTGAGAGGAGTAGCTTGTAGTAACTGACCCTCAGCGATTATCTCCAGACTTTATAGGTCCAGTCAGCTCTATAGAGATTTAAAGTGTCTCATAATGCAAAAGGATACTTTTATGCATGGCAAAGTTACTATTTGGTTCAAGCTCACCTGACATCAGCATTAAAGTTAGCAACTAGCTGTTTAACAGGAGCACAGGAGTGGAGTATGTTCACCAAAGGGAAGAATAAAAAAAAGCAGGTTAACTTGTTTTGGTGTTACCAAAGGGGACATATAGTTTCTTTTTGAACTGCAGATAAAATCTTGCACCAAAATCATGTTTATTTGGTGACCAATGACATAAACAATAATGTTGGAAATGTCCATGTTACCAAACATGAAAACTCATCCATACATGCCTGAAGATGTGAGATACTGTAATGTATATCAAGACAAACAAAAACCAGGCCCCTCTCTCCTCCTTCCAGGCAGTGTTGTTTACTTGGGGATGATGGTTGGAGCGTTCTTCTGGGGAGGGATGTCTGACAAAGTGGGCCGCAGACAATGCCTCCTCATTTGCATGTCCACGAATGGCTTCTTTGCCTTCCTGTCATCTTTTGTCCAAGGATATGGCCTCTTCCTTCTTTGCCGTCTCGCCGCTGGCTTCGGGTAAGTTTAATAAAGTGGAGGTCATCCTGATGTCGACGAAGAGTTCAGGTGAATCGTGCAAAATGTTGCCTCAAAAGCTGCTTTTGCAATGGGAGGGTCACACTACATGTCCAAAATCAAAGAATGTATCAGTGACAGAAAGAAAGAATTAATCTCTGTGATGGAAAATCTATTTGGAGGAGTGTTTCTGTAGGCATGTCTCTGTCTCCTAATTATTTCTGCTGTTGTTGTTGACATCCTCTGAATAATTGTTGCAGTTGTTTAAAAGAGATTTGAGCCATTTTCTTCAATGATTACTTAAAGCTTGTTTCTCTCTTACTGCTCTACAGAAACTTATGACTATTTAATCATAGAATATTGAAATTATGCATCTGTCTATCTGTTTCGCTTTCAGCTAAATAAATACATTGTTTTCCAACTGCTGCAGAAACTGTAAAAGTGATGTAGTCAATGAAATTCCCACTATATATCAAAACTCTTAACACATACTGTACATCATAGCATCCTCAGAAAAATAAGTGTTTCAGAGTATGTGAAAGAAAATATCTACTGGAGACACGCAGTGTGTCCTCCTCTTACAACAAAGAAATATGGCACAGCCTGTATGATTTATTGTGTTGTCTTCGTCGGCAGTATAACTGTTCCTTTAAGAGCTAATTCAGTAATTGCATCTACATCATTCTCTCCGGAGACCTTCAGAGTAATTGAAAAAGCTGTCCAAACTGCCGATGTGACCCGTGTCCCTAAATCATGAGCTACTGGTGCACTAAGGATTTTTATTTATTTTTTTGTATAATTTTTGGCGTAAAATGTGCGTATCTGTACATATTTTTTGCTTAGTTGTTCTCTTTGTTAATTATTGCTAAGAGTGTTTAATTTACCACCAAACAATCCCCAAAGCAGTTTATAGAGGAAAAGAGCTGAATACAATGTACAGTACTAGTAATTTCATGTCTGACTTCTTCTACTTCAATTAAAGAAACAAACTAGGCCACAAACAGCATAACAATTCTAAATGCAGCTATATGAAAGATGTAAAACGTAGTGATTAATAAAGTTACTCCTACTAACCTTCCCATTGTCTGGTTCTTGCAGGATAGGAGGTGCCGTTCCCATCGTTTTCTCCTTCTTTGCTGAGGTGTTGTCCAGGGAGAAAAGAGGAGAACACCTCAGCTGGCTGTGTATGTTCTGGATGATTGGAGAGATCTATGCATCTGCTATGGCCTGGGCCATCATACCACACTATGGTGAGTTTACAAATATTGTAATGTCACCGGTCTGGACTACAAGGTTCGCTGGGAATCATAGTTTATATAATATAAATGCAATAACATTGAAAGAAATGTTATTCTTTGTCATTGAATGGTGCACTGGTAGAAGGCTGCAAAGTGTCTTAATCACTCAGATAAATGCCAAATTGTTGCTGGCAAAGTCTGCCAATTCTAAGTTGTAAAAGTCAGTGGTATGCTTACAAGGATTAAGTTTAGCACTGCCACTGATGGGATCGGCAATGTGACTTTATGCTAAGTTCCTGGCTACAGTTACAAAACTGTATGGCCTCCCTGTGGTCGTGGGTTAAGGTGCCAGTTTTCCCTGCTATGCAAATCAATCACTTAATGGCAGTGAGTGGCTGCAGGCTGGGAGAGGTAAAGGTTAAGAGATTAACGTATGCATGCATACATAGAGTAGGCACAGGCTGAAAGGGTGAGGGCGAGCCTGTGGGGAGAGAGAGCTGTGATTTATGACAGCACTGCATTGGATATCAACTGCACTCATCATGAAGCAAGATGAAGGGAATTGGCTTTCTTCCTCTCCCCTACACGCATCCTTTTCATTTCTTCCCTGCTTTTTTAACCTGCTGTCCCTTCCTTTTTACTGGCTCCCCTCTCCTCCTGTTTTGTACTCTCCCCATCTCTCCGTCTAACTCTGTCCTTCCTTTTATTACCTCCTCTCTCTCCATTCTCTGTCTCCGCAGAGTGTTCTTCTTGATCAAGCATAATTAGGTTTTTCTCCTTGCTCTAATAGGACAAAGCTACATCTAGAGGTGATTTATGGCCAGACCACGCTTTAGCCAACCTGTGACGTCAGTGAGAGAGACAGTGTGTGTGTCTGTGTGTGTGGGAGAGAATTTGTGTGTTGCTGCAAGTTGCATGGATGATGTTGTACTACTGCTGCAGACATATACAGGTCTTCTTCAAGGGAAATTGAAGTTAATAACTTCTGACACTAGAAGAGGTCGTTTGAGTTAATACACACACACACACACACACACACACACACACAAACAAAAAAGAGGTACTGTAACTGAGTATCCCATAAAGGACTTCCCAGTTTTCTTACAAGCAACTTAAAGAGGTGCTCACACACATGCACAGTTGTGCACACTGCTGTAGATCTGCTCACATGGATGTACAGAAGCATCCTCTGAAGCCAGAGCGAGTCTTCATGAAGAAACTCTGCTGTCAGTTCTGCTGATATCGTATTGAAGGGCTAGTAGTGGCCGTACTTTGCTCTTATTCTCTCTGACACTCACTACCACTCTGCCTCCCTCTCCCTGAGAGGGAACTACGTGTCTTGCATACATACTCCAACACTCACCAGTGGGTTTTATGTTTCCCTAAAGTGCTGCAGTGCCTTGAAACAGCAGCACTATCATGCGTGGGCAACAAAAGGCCAAAAAACGTCTCCCGCAGAGATACCTTTATGTCTTTCAGTGAAAACATAAAGGTATGAGTGATGGGTTATGATACAATTGCCTCAACTCTGGTATTTAATACACTATTAGAGCTCTCATTTATCTTCCCCACTTGCTGGCTCCTAACGTCTCCCAAACGCCCCCCTGCCAGACTCGCAGCTGGAGCCCTGAAGGAGGTCTGCTCGGCACAGATCCTTGACGGGAGGGTTTGAGGAGTTCACTTGCTGCCAAGCAAGATCACCACTCAAGTAACCTCATTAGACACCGCTCAGATCTGCAGATTAAAGTTTAAATGCCAAGAGTGGACTCCACATCGTATCTAATATCTGTACGCCATATATGTAGCTGAACCAATATCTATCTATCTATCTATCTATCTATCTATCTATCTATCTATCTATCTATCTATCTATCTATCTATCTATCTATCTATCTATCTATCTATCTATCTATCTATCTATCTATCTATCTATCTATCTATCTATCTATCTATCTATCTATCTATCTATCTATCTATCGTATCTGAGCCTGGGATGGGGGAGTCATTCATCCATAGACTTAGTCAATTATGTACATAATCCTTGTAATGAGATTTCCAGTAGCATGAGTGAAACACCAACCCCGAGGGGCAGGAAGTTATGTTACATTTATGTTGAAAAAGACAATCACTGCTGAACAACTCCTTCACTTTCTTCCTTTGCGACTCTGTCTCTTTCTGTCGTTGTTTCTCTCTCTCACACTCTGGGTCACTTCAGATGTGCACACACACAGAAAGACGGAAATAAATACAGTGACTCAGAGAAAACTGGGATACGCACGTCATGTACGGAAGTCATTACTTCTGCTGCTCAACACTACAAGAGTGAAACCAGCAGAGATTAGAAAAGCAGAACAATAAATTTATATTGCAATGCCTGGTAGCCTAATAGCAAATATGAAGATAAATCAATATATTTTTGTCTTCTGGTATTTTCCCCATTATGTTTACCTATTTTGTTTTCTTTTACTGACACTGACAGACTCTTCTGGGATATATTCATATGGTTTGTGACCGAAGCCCACACCCTTTGAAAACAGTTGTTTTTGGTAGTTGATATGCTTAACTATCTAAGCTGGATTCAAATATGCTGTGAGATTAATTCCAAGCAGCCTTTTTTCTGGCACAACCATTAGCATTAACCCCCTCCCCACCCTGTGACTCCCCTCCTACGCCTGCTGATGGATAATGGTGCTATTCCCTTTGGAGCAGTATCTCCATGAGGCACGATGTGTGGAGAGACGTGGGAGGTCACGACTGACACGGCAACCCCTTTCTGCGCATCCTGACAAAAAAAATCTAAAAAATGAAGTCAGTCACCTATACAGTAGCAATATACATTTGTGTTTGCATACCGGATCCTCCTCACATTACTGTTGATATACTTTATATAACAAGTATTCTTTACTGTAACTTTTAGACAGTGCACAAAATAAACTGTTGTGCAAAAATGCAATGCAGCAAATAATCCCATATTTGACAGGACAAAATATTCATCCACAAACTTCATGTGATTTAAAGCATAACTTGAATTTAATGTCATATTTAGTGCACTGTTTTCTGGTTTGTGACAGAAAGAACCAGTAATTCGGTCTTTTCTGTATTGGTGCATCCTGGCAGCATCATGTGGCTTTCAAGTCATTTGTTCTCTCTAACTTTTTAATGTTTTTATGCAGTATTTTGCTGCTGTTTCTCAGCAGAAGGGTTTACAGACTATTTTGCGCCTGAAAATAAGAAATGGAATATGAAATGTTTAATTTCCTAAGTATGTTTGTGTAATTACTTGTGTGTTTGTGTGGGTGGTGATGTGACACAGTATTATGTGGTGTCAGTGTAATCTGCATATGATTATTCATACTATCAATTTCGCCGCTGTTTTCGCTGTCAACGCACACACTCACGTATTTTTGGCATGTGTGCATTTCCTCCTGTGTGTGTGTCTGTGAGCGCATGTTACAATGATTAATGAGTCTGGAAGACTGCCTGTGGGCTGAGATCAGGTGCAACAAGATTTAACTTAGCAGAAAACACTCAATTCTTTTCCTACACATTCAATTAACCCGTCCCTGTGCACCTCTCTCAGCTCGCTCTGCAGAGGCATTCATCTCTGAGCTCACACATCTCTCTGCTCCGGCCGTCGAGTGCTCCCATTTAAATGCCATCTTTTATTTGCAGCACTTTTGTGTTTGCAGAATGAGTTTCACACTTAACATTTAGAACCCACCTTTCAGTTCAAGAATAGTACTATCTGCTCTACATCTAAAGGTGTACAGTCAGTGTTTCCTCGAAGCATTGTTTTAAGACTTATTAAGTAATCATATTTGCTTTTTTAATGCCTCTGTGAGTTGGAAAATTAGCTAAATAGTCACCATGCTATGAAAGGGTGCACTGAGAATGAGTTCATAATTCATCTGTTAGGAACATACTGAGCTGTGGGCTAGTCTGTCAAGCTGTTATAATCAGAATCATTCACTTTGGTGACTTTCCTTGCAGAAAATTAATAATAGACATTCAGAATCGCCCCATTGTCTTTACCATGCATTTTTATGTGCAAATAATGTAAAAATTACATGACTTTAACTCAGAGATAACTTACCTAGATCTACACTTACCAAGAATTGAATGGTTGAATGCCATTGAGCAGCATTTGTCTGATTCGTGAGCTTTCAGATTAACATGAGGCAACTGCCAGAGCTCCAATAAAAGCAAAACATGTTTTAAATCCTCGCAATTTGTGATAATGTGTCACCATTATAAAGAAACCATTCATCACGGATCTGTCAGACTTACACAGTGTGTGGCATAAAGCGCTCCTCCCACTATTGCAGCAGTATTTACAATGAGGCTTTCTTAGATCAAGTCTTTTTCATTAAAGCTGCACTGACTCATGTTTTATATCATTGTAGAAACAAATCCAATTATATAATTTTGCAAAGTGAAAAATGTTGCTTAAAGTGACAAACCTGCTCATAATTATCACCAACCAACGCTGCTGACTTACAGAGTTTATTACAGTTTTTTTCAGTTGCTTTGGTAAATTTCTCGATTCATCCTCGACATTTGCAAAACAGTAAATGCATTTCTCAAAACAGTTCGTACAAATAGCAAAACACCATGGATTACCTGTAAAAGCTCAGAATCCTTAGTTCATCTCTCAAAAGTAAATATCTGTCTCAGTGAACATGTCAGTGCCATCAGAATGACAAGTCCTTGTGTCATTGTGTGTGGATAAGACATTCAAATTACTCAGCCGTGTTGTCATTGTAACAGTGAACTCTGGAGAGATGATTTGATGTAAACTATGGCTAAAGTTTTGATGACAATTATTGTAAATTGTAAGTTACACCTTAGTGTATGTGGGAGACTGATTGCAAGAGACTGAACAAGATTCACATTTATGATTTTACAGTTTGTATTGTAATTTGTTGACACACCATGTCATTGCGATACTGAAAGGAAAACAGCACTGCATAGCACAAAGAAAACAACTAATAAACTAAAGTAGAAATGTGAACATAGGACAATCTCCTTAAGGAAAACTTTACATGCAGTGCTGTAGGAATTACAGTGCAGTCTTCCTGCACCTCCTGACGTTCCTGTCTGTTGGACCACAAATTCTCATCCACATCACAAATATCTTCTCTTGCGTCTTTGAGCGATTTCAGAAAACCCTAACCCTTCACCCATTTCCCTTCGTTAGAGAAAATCAAGATTCACCTGGGAGCAATTTACCAATTCAGGACAAATTTAGAAAAAAAGTCTAATGGAAACGTGTATAAATATCCTTGGCATATTCTGACAACTTGTTCAACCATTTTGCATGTAAAGACTGATGTGATGAACTAATGCCTAAATGTTGTGGGGGGGTGAGACTATTCAACAGAGACCCATTATAATACATTTTGATCAGCATGACATAAGCAACTGATAATGTAGGAAACAGCAGAGAATTGTCCAAAATCATTTGCATGGATGTACTAAAGCATTTGCAACTTGTTGAAAGAAATGAGAAACTGCTTTTTTGATGTACACAAGTGACACAATGATGTGAAGATTGAACAAGTAGTTTTGAGAATTTCAATTCTGATCTGAGAAATGTACCAAAGTGACTGAGAAAAACTGTAGCTTATATTAGTTCAGTGTGTGGGGTTTTTGGCCTGTAAATTCTACACTGATTAACCAGAAACATGACTTTTGGTCATTTACAGAAATGAATTGTCGATTTCATGCTTATAATTTCAACTATTTCAGATTTGGATTATTTACCTCAATAGACATTTATGCAGGTTCAGGACAATGAATCCCACTTGCAAGAAAATGTGAACAGAGCATTCAGTTCTCATTCTGCCGTGTCATCCTCTTCCATCTTCACATGACCTGATTGTCATTGTAGGCTACTGTGTGCTGCTGTTTGCAGGTTGGAGCTTCAGTATGGGCTCAGCGTACCAGTTTCACAGTTGGAGGGTGTTTGTCGTCGTCTGTGCTCTGCCCTGTGTGTGTGCCGTGGTGGCTCTTACCTTCATGCCTGAAAGTCCCAGGTTCTACCTTGAGGTAAACACTTCTTACTGAATTCTTCACAAATGTTGAGATCAAACCTTTTCTATTTTCTCCCAAATCTGCTGCATCAGTTGTATCTTAAAGAATGCCGTGTCAGTGTGCTGTGTCATTGTCCTCAGCTGTCAGGGCTTATCAATTTTTACATTCAGCGGCTGCCAGGCAGATTGAGAGTGCTTGGATAGTTCCCAGCAGGTACTTTAATCAGACCAAAACAGTGTGAGTCACTCAGAACTATTAGAGAAGGAAATGTGTGTGTCTGGGAAGCCTAGAGATCTGTGACAGTAGGTTTGCTGCTGCAGGATAATTAGCCTTTGAAGTGAAATGAGTCACGGTCGTCGTGACTCTCCGCATTTTTGGCCTATCGTAGAGAGAAATCAAAGGAATATTTGTGACTGTGAAACTGTTGCTGCGTTCCAGTAAGCGAGACCAGGGTTGAGCTCATGAATTTATCTCATCCTCACTCTCTCTCATTCTCTTTCCATCCTGTCAGGTGGGGAAACATGATGAAGCCTGGATGATCCTCAAACAGATCCACGACACCAACATGAGAGCGCGTGGGCAACCGGAGAAAGTCTTCACCGTGAGTGTTTGCTTCTTTCGTGCGCTGCCTCGGCTGGGTTTCCTGGCGCTTAAGGAAGCAAAGAGGCTTATATCCTGCCACCACTGGGACAGGTTTAAACGCTTTCACTGTGCAGGATCATATCTGAGTTACGATGGTTCTTGAAAGCTGTTTTGTGTCATTCAGGCTTATTTGCTCCGTGAGCTGCACTTTGGGAAAGCCGCTTAGTCAACACGTGTTACATGAATTGATCGAGTACTGTAGTACGCACTGTTTATATCCACCTTTCTGATTCTGATTTGGTTGTCATTGATCATGTGCAGTTGTCTTGTGTGAAACTAAAGATGATTATATAGAAATAAGTGAAAAACTGTGGTACTGCACCATCATGTAAGAAATGTAAGTAATGCTGAGAAATGAACTGAATCGCTACAAATCAATACTCTTGCACTGCACATCTCTGCACTTTTAAACTTTATTTTTATTTTTTCTGTTAAGCCACTTTACCCTCATCTGTCACCCTTGTATATATTGTAAATATTATTACTATTGTTCTATTATTCTTTTATTCTTATCACTATGTCTACTGTTACATAAGCTGCTGTAACAATGTAAATTTCCCCTGGAGTGGGGAGAAATAAAGAACTTTATCTTATCTTATCTTATCTTAAATATTATGTTTTAAACTGTTCCAGGTAAACAGGATCAAAATCCCCAGGCAGCTGGATGAATTGGTTGAAATGGAATCAGAATCTGGCAACCCAGTTTCCAAGGCTTTCTTTAGGATAAAGGCTGAAGTACATGGGGTAAATATATATCTTTTTATCTAACTTGAGCAGAAGACTTTTATGTGTTATTATTAAGCATTTATATCCACTATCTCAGCACCAAAGTGTAATATAATAGTTCTCTTTTATACTTCTCTGTAGATCTACCTGAACCTTATGAAATGCTTCAACTACCCGATGCAAGAAAACATGATGCGACTGGCTATAGTTTGGTTCACACTGTCTTTTGGGTGAGATTCTTTCTGTCAAATTCATTTTTTTTTCAATTGATTACACATAAAACATACAACTAGGGGAGACACATGCACAATTCCCTGCCTTTTAACTTATGTCTCATGTCATGTTTGTCAGAAAAATCAGACAAGTTTCTCTGGTCAGGTAATAGCTGGAGGGAGTCAGGCTTACAGCCACATTGCATTTCTGTCATCTTGATCTCTCTGCTGTGCAGAAGTTGCAGGGTCTCGAAATCAATCACAGTCTGTGGATCAATACTGTTCCATTGGTGTCTTGGTGGAGGCAGAGATAGGGAGGAAAGCAGCTAGAGATAAAAAGAAAGCACCCCGAAAATACTTTTCAAATTCAAAAGGAAAGCGCTTTCTACTGCTTCTGTCCGTCTCTCCATCCATCTTTGGCTGATCATCAGATCAGTTGATTCCTGATATCCTGTATCGGTGTGTCTGTTTCTGACTGCAGGTATTATGGTCTCTCAGTCTGGTTCCCTGATGTCATCAAACACCTTCAGGCAGATGAGTACGCCTCCAAAGTGCAGATCCACATCAATGAACGCATTGAAGGCTTCACCTTTAACTTCACCCTGGAGAACCAGATACACAAAAACAGCCTCTTCATTAATGACCAGTAAGACAAGTCAACTCACCTGCAGGATTAATAGCAAAAACATAAGTGTGATAACTGTTTGGTGTGCAATGTTAATTAGATAGTCCTTAGGATAAAATATGAAATTGCAAATAACTAGAATAAAGTGGGTGTAGGTTACCGCATTGCAGCTAAACTGAATGTAACTGTGCTTATTCAGATTCATCAACATGAAGCTGAAATCTGTCACCTTCATTGACTCCACCTTTCGTAACTGCTACTTTGATGATGTGACATCGGTGGGCTCCATCTTCCGAAACTGTACTTTTGTTGATGCCTTCTTCTTCAACACAGGTGAGATTTTAAAACTGTTACTCTGACATGACTGCATAGCTAGAGTGGTGTATTTTAGACTTTCTGATTGCAAGATTCACCAGGTATTATCTTACCTTTTAGTTATTTATTTTTATTCTTTGGGCAGATATTGATGAATCCAAGTTGATCGACGGCACAGAGGTGGTCAACAGCACTTTCACCCACAACAAGACAGGATGCCAGATGACATTTGATGATGACTACAGTGCCTACTGGGTTTATTTCATCAACTTCCTCGGGACTCTGGCTGTTCTGCCTGGGAACATTGTGTCCGCACTTCTCATGGACAAAATTGGGCGTCTGTCCATGTTAGGTAAGAATGAGGGATGAGTGCCAGGTTCATATCTGAGTGGGTACTTTTGTGATTAAATAATTGATTTTAGGATCCATCCCTGAGCATGACAGACAGTTTTGATTCACTCTTGCTCTGTGTGTTTGCATGTCCTTCAGGAGGCTCCATGGTCCTCTCAGGCATCAGCTGCTTCTTCTTGTGGTTTGGCACCAGTGAGTCAATGATGATCTTCATGTTGTGCCTTTACAATGGCCTGAGCATCTCTGCCTGGAACTCCCTAGATGTGGTCACAACTGAGTCCTTCCCTACTGTCAGGAGGTCAGAAGACGTGCATGAGCACATCCTGCAGATTTGTTTTCTGACAGACCTACAGATAAAAAACACAGACTATTCAGCCATCTTTAACACATTTCTCTCTCTACTCTTTCTGCAGAGGAACGGGCTTTGGGTTCTGCAATGCTCTGTGTAAGCTGGCTGCAGTCCTGGGGAACCTGATCTTTGGTTCTCTTGTGGGCATCACCAAGGCCATCCCTATCCTCATGGCTTCATCAGTGCTCGTTGGTGGAGGCCTGGTTGGACTCCGGTTGCCTGACACCCGGGCAAATGTCCTCATGTAACACCAGAGTAGCATTTGGGATAAAACCTGGATGTCCGAGCCCAAGAAGAAACCCAGCGAGCATTTTGAGTAAGGAGTGCAAGTGGCTTGGTTCATACACATCTTAGCACTATTAGTCACATTTCACTAATATATCTTAGGTAAAGCCAGATAACAATCAACCTTTTCACAGACCATTTGACTTTCATCATACAATTAGATCCTTGTGAGGCAATTCAAAGCTTAGATGCTTTGGGATTGATTTGTCTTGAGGTTTCACGTGACCAAGATGAGAATTTGCTCAGGTTTTTGTGCTGAGACATTAGTGGAGTCTTGTTTATTGACTGATTTCGCCTTCCAGCTGCAGTCATAACCATGTGTGGCAACAGTGCATGGTTAAAGCTCAAGGCTTTTAATATTGATACAGTCTTATTAAGACAAGCCAGATGGGAAGAAAATTGAAAAACAAGCTGTAATGAGCACCACCAACCTGCTGTGTGACAACGTAGGGAATAGATGATCAGACAGAGCGGACTCGTGACACAGCTGTATGACAGCTGGTTTGCCCACAGGACTCACATGCAGAACACAGGACAAGTGTACAGAAAGTCATCCCACAGACATACATAGAGAACCAAATGCATAAACCTCATGTGCAGAGACGAGACACTCACATATACCTGCACTTTTTTCCAACTCCACACTTAGATCATACTGTAAACACACTACTGTATTTTGATCAACATGACATTCGCTCAGATATCTGAAAAGTTTTCCGAGTAGATAATTAGGAGACCAAGCCCTTTGCATTACCTACCCAATGAAAATTATAAAGGCCATACTGAAAAACTGTATTTTCTTGTACCAATATCTGTATGTTAAGTTGAATTTAAGGATGCTAATCTTATTTTTTCTGCTGTGTTATTGTGGAAGTTGCATTAATTAATTGCTGATTTTGTCCAAATGTTGTTATTCCACATCCCCTTCCATGTGTTGTATTATTGTGTAGAGCTCTCTGATGAGCTCTCCTTCTGATTTAGCTTTGTGTTGGTTCCTGCTCGTGGCAGTGACATGTCCTGCTGCTTCCTTTCAAAAATACTGAATGGCCTTTTTTAATGTGCCTCTCCTTGACTGGAGCAGTCTGCCCATAGTCATGTGCTGTCCAAAGGTTATAAAGGAACAGACGGAAACTGAACAGGGAGTAAAGAGAGAAAATAATTATGGCTTTTTTTTTTGTATATATGTGAAATATGTGGCCAATAGGATGTACATTTATTTTTGGTCTAAACCTCATCTGATTTGTTAGACATAATCATTTTGGTATAACTTATTTTTTTTGAGTAAGAGTCCTCCTCTCCTGAAAAAAACACAACGATATGACACTAGTGGTACCATCACATTATGAACCACAGTGTATGTCACCGTGCATGTCTGCAGAGTAATAATGTAAATAAGAAACACCTGCTGGTGCAACCCAAGATGAAAATGTCTCCCAAGGAAACTAAAGATTGTTTTTAACATTTTATCTTAACTTATTGGGTTAAAATTCAACTCAGATATGGTTTGTTACATTTAAAGCTGTAAAAAAAACATACACAAAACTGGTTAATGAATTTGAGCTCTGTCAGTTGTTGACAAACCTTTTAAAAGTTATTGTTCATCTGGTCTTTAAATATTGGGACATCACTGAACACAGTTTAAGATCATGATGATAGCATAATAAATGATAAGATGAGTTTCAGATTGTTGTATTACATCTCAAAATTGACTTTTTAAAACATAACAATTCAGCTCCTCTCAGTCTTGTTTAAGTTGTGCCTGTGGATTGCATTTTCTGTGGCTGATAGCCGATGTTTTTCTTAGTTTCTTTGTATTTGTTGTACCTATGATTACAGTACAGATCTGGTTTGCTCTTGCAGTGCAACTGGCTCACTCGTGGCTACTTAAAAAGAAAGGAAAGTGTTGTATACGTGTGCATCCTTTTCCATAATCCTTTTCCCAGATTTTACAAAATCAGTTGGAAATACATTGTGTCATGTGCTGCTATTGCGCAATAGATATTTTCGACCGTATGAATTGAATATTTTTGAAGCAAGAGGATGGCATAGAGCTTCTAGACAAACAGCAGTGACTTTTGCTGTTTGAGAATATCGGAAGGAGTGAACAGTGCTGTTCTGGATGTGTTAAAACCTTAATTAGTGGCAGATCTACCTGATTTGTTGTGTTTTGGAGAGTTATAATATTACATTTTATGTTTGAGGTATTTGGGGTGTAGCGTCCATGTACTGTATCTGTGTGTGTGTGTGTGTGTGTGTGTGTGTGTGTGTGTGTGTGAGTGCATAAGAGAGAGAGAGTGCTGTGTGTGTGTGTGTTGGCCTCCGTATGGATGCATGAATGTAAATATTGTCCATATCAAAGCTGATATCGGCGAAGTTTGGGGTTAAATGTGTATAAGCTCCTTGGTTGACTCATGTGTGTCCTGCTTCGTCCGAGCGATAAATCCATCCGCTGTATCTCTGTTGTACATCTCTGTATGTCCTTGGCTTTCACCTGCTACTCTGTGTGTGTGTGTATGCGTGTGTGTGCGTGCGCGCTCAGACTTGCATGTGTGTAAGAAAACTTTTGTTCTTTTGTGCTCAACTTTGTGTTCTTACTGTAAATCCTCCTGGCAGAAAAATGATGGCAATATTCAGATTTATTTTGTTGAGAAAAATGTGAATGTATCACTCTTGTAAGTTCTGTTCATCCATTTTATGGAGGTAGTGAAATGTATGTTGACAATAAAGTTGTGAATATTATTGTGAAGGGCCTGCCAGTCAGAGGATGACTGAGCTGTATGTTCAGAGGTCCGTAAGTGTGAAAATATGTGAAGAAATATTTGCCAAATGATGCCCTATGAATAATGTTAGAAACTGGAAAGGCAGGAATTGCAGACCGTGCTGCTTTTGAACATATATAATAAAAGTTATGTTCTCTAGCAAATTATGCTGTTGTCTTCTTTCACATCCTTCAACCTGTTGAACCCCAGAATAAAACTAAATTCTGTTCTTTTTATATACAGTACATCAATACTGTAAGGCCACCAAAACAGCTGGACCTCTGAGGGTCCTGAGGGTCGGAGTGGCGTCTTTGTGGATCAGCCTTCTTTTGGAGGTTTGAGCCTGGGTTCTTTGCCTTGAGCTCTTTGTCATGTTCCTTGGCTCATTCCTGTGCAGTTTTTGCAGTTTGACAGGGTTTATTGTTCTGCTGGGGGTAGTCGTTGGTGCTAAGGAGTGCCATTTGCCATAGGGAGTGTGCTTGGTCTGCAACAATATTTTGGCAGGTGATATGTGTCAAACTACAACTCGCCTAAATACCAAGACCCCAGGCTTTTCTGCAGAACATTGCATTGTGACAAGATGACCACTTTCATTTACTTTACTTGTCAGTTGTGGCTAATCAGTGTATTATGTTAGTGAATCTGGCAGCAGACATTTGCACCAAAAAGGACAGGTAATTAAACCATAGCTTAACGTATCACGAGGAGAGGCTATGAAACCACACTTACAGTGAAATCTTCCCTGAAGGATGAAACCTAAACAATACAAAATAAGTGCAGTTGTCTGTGTATTTGACCCACCTAATAAAAAATATTGCACTGCAATTCAAAGTGCAGCATGAATCAATGGACTATAAAACAGTCCTGCAATAAATCCTATCTTCACAAGCATTTTATTGTTCAATTTTAGTTGAAACTGGTAGAGACGTGTTGATTTGGTCTCTTCTGGTGCTGTAGTGTTTGTGTGAAGTCTGTTGAATTATGCTGTACAACACTGTAAAGAGTTTCCAACATGTAGAGTATCATCACTGTTAGAAATGAACCTTTACGTGTACCTGCCAACTAAATACATGCAGAGAAACACACTGTACAGCTGTGTTCACTGAGGTTTCCTAAGCCATGATTTCAAAGTAATGCTGCCATCTAGTGGCCAAAATTAGGTACTGAAATGAGTACAGTAACAAAATGTACGGTAGTTTAACAGTGGGATCCATGCAGGTATAAAAGAATATGTCAAAATTAAATTTGACTTTGAGGACTTTTACACATTTTTCTATAATCTTAGAATTATAAGAAATAGAAGTGCCTCAGTGGTCCTTTTGCAACTGTGAAGGAACCTTTCGAGTTCAAAATACTTCTTTGAGGAACTTTGTAGCAAAGGTTACTCAAGAAGCCCCTCCAAAGATCTCATTTGTGTAGTTGAAAAAAAAGCCCATATATATATATATATATATATATATATATATATATATATATAAATATAAAAACTGTTTCTAAAACTCCCATTTAGTGTTATCTCAAGTATTATTCAGAGGAGCTCCATAATTTTAATACCAAAATAAAATGTAAAATAATTCCTTTGTGCGTTTTTTGGTTTGTTTGTTTTTAGTAAAGGTGAGTGTATTTGGTTGTCTGTCTCTATGTAGCGGTGTATAGAAAATTAATGGATGGATGTTTTTTCAGTTTTTAGTAGTGGAAAAACAAAGATTCTGACCTGTGATACGTTTCAGATACTGTCTTCTTTCTGCTGTGTTTTAAAAAGACAGCCCTGAGCTCTGGCTTTGTTTTCCAGACCCGGATAATCTGCATCTAATGTAAATATTGAGATTTTAAAAAATGGTTTTATGTTGAACTAAAATAAAATAACCTCAGAAATAGAAATTGAGATAAAATAATAAAGCAAAGTCTAAATGCAAATGAAAAATCTAAGCTAGGCATACATAACTACAAAATGGACTTCCTTGTTTCTCTTCTCTTTCTAAGAGAGTACAGCAATATTATATAGTACAAACATTTTTATGTATTATGTAAAGCACCTTGAGTTGCCTTTCCTGTTAAAGGTGATAAATAAATTCACATTGGCAAATACACCTCTGTGTGACATTACACTTAGAAAAATAAAGGTGCTAATCATTACTTGTTCGTGGCAGAACCAAAAATGGCTCATGGCAGGAATGCCACAGAAAAAAGAAGATACATTTTATGTTCCACAATGAACCTTTTAGCGAGAACAGTTTTTTTTAACAAACAATATTTCAAAGAACCACTAGACTCGACTCAAAGAGTGCTCAAGAAATGATTAAATTTGCCATGAATGATGCTCCAAAGAACTTTAGTAAAAATAAGTTCTGTACGGAACCACTGAAAGATGCTTATTTTGAAAATGGAAAAAAGTAACATTTCTGGATCCTTTCCATTGTGCTAAAGGTCATATTTTGGTCCTGGACTGTTGTTCTGACAAAATAAAACAATACAAGTTGCCAGCTGGCGATCTGGGAAACTACGATTTGTTATTGACCAGATGGTTAACAATTAATCTAGAAAATAATCTGCAGATTAACTGATGATGAAAATGATCATTAGTTGCCGCTCTAATTTTATGCTATCACCTGCCAACCAAATATATATATAAAAAAACAAAACAAGGAAGAACATTTATCAATATATCTTTATTGTCATTGTATGTGTACAATGACAAACACTGAAGTGCAGACCTAACCTGTGCAACACTAAAAACAGCTTATAAATAGCAGACAAAAGTAATAATCATTATAATCATAATAATAGTAACTAAGACTCTAAAAGTGGAACCACAACCACACTACATTCCCACATTCAATTTGCACCATTTCCTTGTAATTGCACAAAAAACACGTTTTAAAAAATAATGCACGAAAAGTATATTTCAAATGTGAACTCAACAGTGAGCAGTGTTTAGTGTAGTTATTGCTCGGGGGTTAAAACTGTCTAGTGTCACATATACAGGGTGGGCCATAAGTTTCTATACATAGGAAAATGTATAATGTATTTTTTTTATGTTTCAGATATCCTAGAAGATGCGTTTGACGCTATCTTTGGGGGCACTTGAAGGCCATGGTGTATCAGGTGAAGATACGAGACATAAATCATCTCAAGGAACGTATCACCAACACCATTACAAGCGTAACTTCAACTGTGCTAATGCAAGTTCATCAACAGTGGAAAACACATATTAATATTTGTTTTCGAAACAATGGTTATCATATAGAGCACATTATATAAATAAAAGTGGCTGTACAACATAAAATGTTTATTTTTTCTATGTATGGAAACTTATGGCCCACCCTGTAGCATGTAAAGAACCATCCCCTATATGCCGATCAGGCATAACATTATGACCACCTGCCTAACATTGTGTTGGTCCCCTTCATGTCCTCAATAATGTTCTGAACCATTGGGCATGGACCAGAGGACCTCTCAGGGTGTCCTATGGGGTCTGGCAGGATGTCGGCAGTGGATCCTTTGGGTACTCTGCGAATCAAACTCGTTCCACTGCATCCTGTTGATGCTTGATCAAAATGGGGTCTGGGAAGTTTGGAGGTCAAATCAACATCTTAGGCGATTGTCATCTTCCTCAAGGTGTTTCTGATTGGTTGATGTTTTTGCAATGTGCTGGGGTGCATTGTTCTGCAGGTGTAGGCCAGTGACATTTGGGATTTTCATTTACATGAAGGAGTGCGCTTGTTCTGGGACATTTCTTTGAGTGTCTAAGTCTCATCAACGCAGATGCCAGAATCCAAGGTTTTCCAGCAAAACACCACATAGTACCAATATGATCACTGTTATTCACTTCACCTGTCAGTGGTCATAATGTTGTGGCTGATCGGTGCATAGAGAGGTTCTTGAAATGGTGATGGTGCTTTTAAGAGCCTGAGAGCATTCTGATGAACCATTATTTACTGTCAGGTTTTCTTCAAATGTGGGTTCATTATTGCAACAGAGCAGAGGTGTTTTCTCCTTTTCCTCCCAGCAGCAGTGAAAGCAGGAGCAGCAGCTTGTGACCAGCAGGTGGCGCACCTCCTTTCTGTCAATCATTTCATTTCACAGATAACACCAGGCAGGAGCATTTTGTTCAGGAGGCAGCACCACTACTGCGCACCATGGGGCTTTTCTGTTGCAGGTCACAGTTGACACTTTCGTGAAACTTGAGGAAACTGTTATTTCTTCCCTCCCAGCAGCTACTTTACTGACACCAGTGGACCCTGAGAGGCGGCGTCCTGCTGGCTGTTAACGGTTAGCTCGAAGTAATTTCCAGTTCAGACGAGTTCACAAGTGGAGGAAACGCGGCAGGATGTACCATGAAGAAACCGCGACGTTACACAAGCCACGTTATGGAAGTAAGTGACACAATTTCTGACGGTCCTTTCCCCCAACCTTACAGACTTTTTAACTTCAGTCTTCATGAGGAGAAGTTGATGAACGTCAGCTAACGTTAGGACATGTTTGATGAGCAACAGGTGCTTCACCTGCACCTGACTGCAGGATACCTTCAGTAGGTGTGGCATCCACTGGAAATAAGATAAAATAGCAATGAAATGTGCTCTAAAAAGCACTAAAGTGAGCAAAAAAGACTTTTAAAGCTATAAACCCACGTTCTTGGTAAAATAACGCTCCCGCTTAACTTTTTAAGTTATGTTATCTCAAGGTTGCCCTGAACGCACCACAGTGATTTTTATCTGTTTATTTAATGGCAGAAGCCAGCATATCAGCATGTCTACACATCAGGTATTTTTCTCATAGGTTAATCATTAACTCTGGATTTCTGCTGCTGTTGAGAAATGTACAACTAACTCCGCGAGAATGTCACTGGATTTGATTAAAAATCAACAAACAAGCAAGCAAACAAACAAACAAAAAGCTTGTAATACCTGCAGAAGTAGGGTTTACTGGAGATATCTTGTCATTGACCAACATCTGTGGGCAAAGTACAGCTTGGAGAGACAATACCAATCATTTAGGTCTTCTCTGTCCTTTTTTTTAATCACCTCTCACTCAATAAATTTTATTGACCACCTCTTGCTACTGTAGCTCCACAAGAACTGTATCTCCACAAACAAGCACAAATAATGAGTGGTTTGTTGCAGACTGCATGATAAGATGTTCATCATTTGTTGCCATTGTTGAATAAAACAAAGCAAAGTTGCCCCAGCGTGCATTTTAACTTGCAAGGGACTAAAGCAAAGCAGTTCCCTAGTATTTATTTTATTAAATGTCCTACTAACCTTACTCTTAAGTTGAGTTGCATGTGAAATGGACAAACCGAAAAGCAAATTCGGTCATGACTCGTGGCTTCTCATTGGGCCTACAAAAACACAGAGCAACCCTGCAGCTCAACAAAAGCTTGAGTCATAGTCACAGAGACTGTCACTCAGGTCCGGTGATCCTGTGACACACAAACGCAACAAACCCATCCTGATAGTTAAATATAACGCTCACTGCAAGAGTGCAGACGGGCTCTTCCAGGAAGTGTGTGCGTGAGTCAGTAGAGGTGGTGTGTAATGGCTGCACTGGGACGAGCGTTCATGTGTGTTTTCATCCATGACTTCTGCACAGCTGGGCCGCTAATCTATGTTTGTATGGCCGGAAACTGAGGGTATAAAACATTTCAGCCATGCGGTGGGATAACTGTTTGTGTGTCTGTAAATGCCTGCATTTGGCTTGTGCCTCTCTGCACATGAGTATTATTTGTCGAGCCTCTACTGAGACTTGGCGAACGGATGTCTCTGCAGGTGGCTGATGAATGGACAGAATATAACAGAGTACGCTTGAGAGATTTAGAAGATTCTGGCGTAGACACTTGATGGAAGAGGTCAATGTCCCACATAAAAAGCAGTCTTAGACTTCACATTAAAGTTATTGGTTAAAACAAATACAATATGGGACTAAAATGACAAATATAAAATGCCACAAAAAAGAATTACAGCAACTTTTAACTGAAATATTATCAGTATTAAAAATATACCCCAGTGCATGTATTGATTCCTTAAATTTTAACTTTACAGTCTAGTAAAAAAAGAGATAAACCCTAAAGACTGTGCTATTCCACGTGAAACGTCAGCCACCAGCCTGTACTCCAGTCAGCAGAGAAAGTTCTCTTCTTCTCCTGATCCCCTGCGTCTGAGATCGTACTTTCACTCAGCCAGAAATAAAGAGATTTGATTGGATTAGAGTGGGGTAAGGAGCGTTGGGAGCGGAAGAGATCTCATTAAGCTGCAGGTAAAGGTCAACTCTCAGCAGAAGTCACTTGTCAGCTGGACGCACCACTGAGGCCTTTCTGACACGGTCATTTCTTCTCCATCATACAGAGCCTCAGTGGAGCGTGGGATCTATTAGAGTGGACTTCAGCTCTTAACGGTTTAAATAAACGTCCTTTATCAGAAAATATCCCTCTGTTTTCCTGTTGATTAGGTTCTGGATTAATCGATTGGTTGTTTAGTCTATAAAATGTCGGTAAATGGTGAGAAATGTCCGTCAGTGTTTCCCAAAACCCCAAGGTGACGTCCTCAAAAATCTTGCTTTGTCCCCAACCAAAAAACAGATTATACTCAAATGACAGAAGCTGGAATAAGAATATTTATACTTCTTCAAAAATTACTCAGACAGATTAATGGATTGTCATACTTAGTGACTATTTTAATTGTTTACAACTAAGCAGTTAATAATTGCAGCTCTGTAAAACCTGTTAGAGGGGAAGCCGTTTCTGTGGTGAGGCGATTCTTCACAATCAGTGTATATAAATAAGTCGTGTCATCTTTAAGCGAACTCCATATGTGAATATAAAGTTCTCTGCTTTGGGATGAATCTTCATAAATACAAGCAATGCAGTCCTTAAAGCTCAGCAGTGATTCAGTATTATTGACTTCCTCTTGTCCAGCTTAAACAGCATTTCTTCAACTGTAATCATGGGTAATTTGAAACAATAGGAAATTACACACTACGTAGTATGTTGAATGATGATGATAATGGTGTAATTTAGAGTTTTCTTGCTTTTTCCAGCCATTCAGGATGATGAGAGGCTGTCAGCAGAGGAGATGGATGAGAGGAGGCGACAGAACATCGCCTATGAGTACCTGTGTCACCTGGAGGAGGCCAAACGGTAAAGTGGGAGGGGAATGAAGGGGAAAAAAAGCCTTGAAGATAAGAGGAGCTTAATGGAACATGCTGACTGAAGACAACCACTTTTTTTTTTATACTGTTTGCTTTGTTGTAGCTTATAGGAATTATGGTGGGTGTGTTCCTGTGTCAGTCATTCGGTTTGTTTAATGTTTGATCATGTTGGACAGTTTGTGTGTTCAGTGAACATCCCTGCAAGGAGTGGCTGAGAAATATTGTGATGGAGAGAAAGCGAGGACAATATGGTACAGAAGAGAACGAAGCAGCGTGTGATTAAATAGGGTTTGTATTAGCATAAAGCTGCAATGACAGATAAAGACAGAATCAGCATGCATGTTGGATGATGACACGGAGCTGTAAACATTCATGAGAACAAGTCAGGGGAGGTGCTGAGTCAGTGGACAGCATGGCTCCCTTCTACAAATGAGCTACTCAAATGGCAGTATAAATTTGATGACTTCAAGGAGTTTCTGTAGGGTGCCTGAGCAAAACCAAACCGCTTCCTGTCATCTTCACGAGGGCATCCATCTGAACAGAAAAAGAACAGGAAGTGAGATCACGCCTCTTTTTACACACTGATTTTGTGACAACCCCACCCAGTGTCACAGAGATTATTCCCCATTATTAATTTCTTGTGCTTCTTCCATTGCAGCATGCTGTAGTGTGTCGTGGCGATGCGAGGACCACTCTTTGTGTGGATGTGTACAGACTCCTTTGCTCCTTGCAGCATTTTCTCATAAGTTATTGTTTGACCACTGCACTTGCACTTTGACTCAGTAAAGGCTGTTTGAATAGCCTGCATTATCTGCTTATGTCACAGGATAGTATGGGTTTACAAGGCTGGGTAGGCTTAACTGAGCACAGATTCAAGCACCATCATAATCAGGTCATGCCTACATTATAGTGTGTTAGTTGTTTTTTAGCGTGTGTTGTCAGAACTTTAGTGGAAGGCGGGCTGAAATGCCCTAATTAAGGAAGCGGTAATTGGTAAGACACCAACGTTAACCTCAAAATGACTGCATTTGACTCTCACTTTCTTGCTTCCTGTTATTTCCATCCCGGTACTACTGACTTTCTGTCACTTCTGCCTATTGTGCAATGGAACCTCTGTTCTGCGAAAGGTGTCAAGTTAGATTAGGATTAAAGCAGTTCCTAATTAAACTGCAAGCCACAGAGCGTGGGATTAAATTCTGATCACTGGAGTCAGCAGTCACTAAAACAAAGCAACCATGAATAAGCAACTCATTAAGTGCACCCAGGTTTTGATCTTTGAAGTAATACTTGAATTTTCCACTTTTTTAAGATTGGTTCGTCCACAGCTCAAGTTCGCTGATGTTGCCAAAACAGTTTTTAGTGTTTCATGTGGGGGAAAAATAAAACATTTAAATAAAGTTGAATTCACCCTTTGTGACATCACTTCAAGGTTTTTAATTCAAAAATAAGCACACAGGTGGTGCGTGATCTATCCTATGAAGGCACCCACCTGTCATTCTAGGTGGACAGGCCCTTAATTATGCATACCTTTAAGCCTTAATACAAATAAAAAGGATGAGTTATACAAAATCCACCCTCTTGGAAAATCATTATGAACTGGGTCATTAGCTATAAAGACAAATCATTTTTTGTACCAGGCTGTAAACGTATTTATTTCTACTGTAAAGCTGGGCTTGTGTCATGTGTTTAACATGGTGGTCTGTGGGTATTTATTTGCTTTTGGAGCCAGCTTTAAGTGGCTGTTTGAAGAACTTCTATTTTTCTTTATCTAAATGACTTCTTAGTGTGTGATTATTGACAAAACAGAAGCAATAATAATTAACTGATAAAGTATCAGTGGCTTTGTTAGTTACATGCCAATATCAGTGGCAACAGCAGATGTTCTGATTTGTTATCGTCAGAAAAGCACTTATTATTACTAATAACAATTAATGTTGGCTCTGTTTTATTGAAGGGTCCCCTAAGTCAAGACAATGAACCCATATGGTCGCCATCCGAACCCTGAAACTTCAGTTATTATTCAGAATTTTATTATTTATACCTGTGTCTTTCCAACTGTAATATGTCAATATATCTTCTGTGAAGAAAATCCTAATTAGACAGGGAAGTTTTTGTTTGAGTTCCCAGTCCAATTACATTCAGATACCAGATCCACTCTGCAGGTCAAAATGACCCATTAAAACAGAACTGTTTATCCAATTACCTCTTGTGACACGGCACAAATGAAAACCAGCCAGCAGGGTTAATAAAAATATCCTCATTGATAGTATGTCAGACAGACAGACAGGCACCTTTTTGAAACATACAATGAAATAAACATACTTTGCATCATGTTGATATATGGTGCACATAACCGTACATGTTCAATGTTCAATTCAGCATTCAGTGTGTAATTGTTATACAGTAGATTGCTTTAATGTTCTAGGTCCACTTGATCTTTAACATCTGCCTATGAACTAACAACAAATGTCTCTGGAGACAAAACAGCTGGTTTACATTTGTAGTTTTTTTGGAACCTTTTTGATTTTCTTTGACACAGATCCACCCTGAGGCAATCTATTTAATCTTTGTTGTTAGTGAATGATGTTATCCTAATTTTTGGACACACCCAGCCTTACCACAAGTGCTAAACTTCTCTCATTACGCACACAGGCATTTACACAAACACAAACTCATGACCAGCATGACTTGGATGCATGACGCAGGCTTCCTTAAGACGAAGTGTAGCCAGAAATACTGTAGCTGAAAGCCACAAGAGGGTAGTTTACTAATGCGGTGAGGTCGGATAGACCTATGTTCTAGATTCCAAATGCTGCATCTTGTTCAGCACAGTCTGTCACAGATTGGACAATGGCAGGAAGGCCTTCTTTGTGGAGTTGTAAACAAATGTACTAGTCTGTCCTGCTTCAGGAGACAAGTTCTCCCTGCATTGTTTTAAGTGCAGGAAGTAAAGTTTCACAGGAGAGCTTTGTAACCCATGCAGGATGTTCCTTGACCATGTTTGCATGTAGCAAACAAATTTTTTCTCTGTAATCTTAACTATCATCTGCACTTGCTCTCCATTAATATGTCACTTCTATGGAAGATGTAAAGGTTCGGTATTTTGTTTGTGTTGGTCTCTGCATTGATCTGGTTGGCCTTAGACACTCAGCATCTCTGTTTTTGTATCAATTTTATATGGATTTAGCGTCAAATGTACGTGGCTGAGAGAGCTCATCGTATTGCAGTGTAAGAACATGAATGCAAATAGACAAAAGACAATCAACTTGTGCTGGAAATATACACTACACAATACAAAACAGAAACATGCTGCAAATACAACATAGCCAAATACAGAAACATGCTGCAGATAGCAGATGACAACAGATCTGTTTCCAGGGGATGCAAAAAAAAGTGATGAACCTGACTTGGAAAAGATAGTTTATCAATGCTTTGTGACTTTTGAATTTAATCTTGTTGGCTGAATGCCAGTTGTTTTGGAAAATGAGTTAAAATGTTTGTTTTTTTGGTGCATTTTTTTTTTTTTTTTTTAAATCATATTATCCAGATGTTATTGCAGATGTCTGTTATGCATCTAGTGTTATCCTTTTGATTATTATTAATCATCTAATTCAATGAATCTGAGAAAAAAACACAGTTAAATGTGGTATGTTGTGTTGTTGTTATGTTAGCAAAACCTACTGGTAGATTAACTTGCCTGTACCCTGTTACCTTAGATTCCAAAACTAAACATTAATAGTTCGCGTCTCCTGGAAACAGATTCTTTGTTGTTGGTGATACTTGCAGTGTGTTTCTGTATTACACTGTTATGTGTATGTGCAGTGTGCTTGTATTGGTTTATGTTGTCAAACTGAAGATGTTTTCTTAATTTGCTCATGTTTTGTTGAGTATCATGCGTTTCCTTATGTTGCAGTAACAGAGCTCTCTTGACCGCTGTGCAAAGGAGGTTTTTCTTACTGCCAGTATTGTGCGGTTGTCAAAGGTTAAGTGATGTGTAGTTATATTGATACCACAATCGTGTCTGCTTGATAACAAGCCAAGAAATGCATGCTTAACATCAGTGTGTGCCATTAATATTAAGAAGGGAGCATGTCCCCGTTAGCTATAATTACAGAGATATGGACTGAGAAAATCACTGTTAGATTTCTGCTCTTGTTCCCTTGAGCCCAAATGCTGAGCTTTGACCTGAACCTGTAAGATTTTACATTCCCCATGTGGAGAGGGCTTAACTTTCATGTTAATATTAACACGCCAGATTATTTTGCAGAGCAACTGCAGTAGCTATCTGTGCTGTCCTTTTTATAAACACCTCAGCATGGCATAGCTCTTCCTCTGGCATAAACGCAGCATCGGTTGACATAATTGGTTTCTACGAATAGTTTATTCATCAAGGTGCATAACCTACACACCCCACTGGGTTTGTGTTGACAGTGCATGCATGGTTTGTTGTGGTTGTCCTTAATGTGCTGACACATATTTTGCCAGACTGGAGCTGACTGGCTCTGTGAGCACCCACCTAATTAACCAAAACAAGGTGTCTTCTGCCTGCATGTGGGAGGAAAGGCTTCCTTGCTAATGCTGCAACTCAAAGGAGGCAGGAGTTGCTGGTATGAATGAAACGTATACATGAAACATAAGCAAGCTAAATCACTGCAACTTGCACACTGTCCTTTGGGCAAGGGTCGAATGCAGCTGTAGGGCGTTAAGCAACAATATAACAACTTGCCCACATTTAATTTTTTTGGTTTCCTTCAATCAGGTCAGAGGTGTAACCACAGCAGTGGAATTGGTGTCAGTTACAGGCAGAAGGATAATGTGTAACAGACTTTCAGACACTCATGATTCACCAAGCTCACAAATCATTCACTAGTTCTTTGGAATGGGTTGTTCCTAATATCTCTGGGAATAGTCTGGCAGAGACTGCGTCCCCGAAGCTGCTGTTGAACCTTTCAAAGGGAAATTACATCAGTTTGAAAGAAGGTCATTATATTTCTACAGAATATTCTCTTCAGTTTTTAGTTTTTACTGTCTTCAGAAATCTCTGGTCCACTTGCAGTGTTAAAATTCCGTATCTTGCACAACAGAAATTCATAACCTTTAATTAGTGTTCAGTTTTGTATAGACCAATTGAAGTAGTGTAAATTCATCTTGACAACTGTTTACCTCACATTGTCCACTTGACTACTTTAGCTGAAAGCAGAGTGCCAATGTGCCTGCTGCCCCCTTTCTAAAGCATGCTGGACTCAGTGTGGGTGTTGCCTGTAACAGTTCCCAGTTCCCTCACACTAACAGACTACTTTGTTGCTCTGTTTAACCAAAACCTTACAATTGATGGTAGCTGCAATGACTCTTCAGAGCATAATGAATACATATTGCACACTGTACAGGCTGAGTAGCCTAGTATTATGCTATTAACAGTAATTTAATGTAATCATAGTACAGTAATCAAAGCTGAAATGATTATGTCTATCTAAAAGTTGATACTATAGTTTGTATTGATTCTTTTTTCATATATTTGCATATTCTTGTTCCACAGTTTTTAGCTTTTGCTTGAATTGGAACTTCAGCAGGTGCAGGAAAAGCCAATATTGACTTGTTGACTACATGCAGGCATTCAGCCAACTAATGTCTCTGCACAGTGCTTTGTAGATATCAGATAGCAAGGTAAACAGACTAGTACCTTTAGCAATGTTATAGAGAACTCAATAAATGTAGCACAAATTAAATGCCCTAATCATAGTTTAACTGGAAATGTATACGATCTATATAGCTTAAATGAACTGAGCTCATACTGTATGTTTTTCACGATTTGCTCATCTCTACCTCATCTCTAGAGTTTTTCACTGCATGAAGGAATATCGTTGCCCTGCAAAAATGTACTCATCAGCACCAATGGAAATTCATCCTTTCCATCCATTATCTATATTCCACTTAATCCTCATTGGGGTCGCAGGGGGGCTGGAGTCTATCCCAGCTGACTTAGGGTGAAGGCATGGGACACCCTGGACAGGTCACCAGTTTATAACAGGGCTACACATAGAGTCAATCACACTCACATTCACACCTGCAGACAATTTACAGTTACCAATTAACCTCAGCATGTTTTTGGATGGTGAGAGGAAGCTGGAGAGAACCCACGCATGCACAGAAAGAACATACAAACTCCATGCAGAAAGATCCCAGGCTGCGATACAAACCTTGGGATCTTTGAGCTTCAAGGTGACAGTGCTAACCACTAAGCAACTGTGCATCCCCAATGGAAAATCACCAGTGTCAGTATGATCAGAACTGAGAATTCAAAAATTGCTAATGGGAGTTTCAATTATTAATGGATATTCATCATATTTCTGCATAGATTTCTGTCAAATAAAGTAACTTTTTGTCTTTGCTCTACATGGCATGGTCATGTTTTCTGCCTTGCAAAGTTGACCTCAATGCCCATTCTCAACAAGGAGCTTGCTTAGAATTTGAAATAAATTCTTCAAAAGTGGGTTTCCTGGGGTCAGTATGTTTGCAAGTGATCAATATTATGAAATAATTGTGCTTATGAAGACCCTTTGTCTAATCAGTTAATATTTGTGTGCTTTCAGATGGATAGAGGCCTGCTTAGAGGAGGATTTGCCCCCAACCACAGAACTGGAAGAGGGACTTAGGAATGGTGTCTACCTTGGCAAACTTGCCAATTTTTTTGCCCCAAAAATGGTGTCTGAAAAAAGGATCTATGACAGAGATCAGACACGTTATAAGGTGCATCTTTTGTGGTTCCATTGTTCTTCTTTATGTAAGGTATAATTGTGCTACATTTGCATCACAACAGACAGGAAGACTGTTTCCAGACCTGTCAAGCACTTGCTGACAGTTTTAAGCAGATGTACACAGGAAAGAGAGAAACATGGCAGGCTAGTCTTGTAATATGCAGCTGTTGTGCTGGTGGAGTGAGATTCTTAGCTTTACTCTAAACATGATATTTCTCTTTGACACATTTTAAACAATACTAATCAGACTTGTTGATGGTGTAATAAGTTAAGGAATCCATGCAACATTTTTAGTTCAACAAGCCTGTGCATGTTTTAAGGTCTTAAATGCAACAATATTTGCTACTACGTTTTTGCAGTTTCTTATGATTATGTAGCCTCACTTTTTGTGTCTCTGCTCTTGTGTTCATCTTCAGAGCAACGGGCTGCACTTCAGACACACTGACAACACGGTGCAGTGGCTCAGAGCCATGGAGTCAGTGGGCCTCCCCAAGGTAAACATGGACAGTATACAGTCCCATTTAAATCAGCTTTCACAGGAATCATACCTTAAGATAACAAGATATTGCAGCTTTTGTTTCAGGGAGCATTAGCATTATGATATAACAACACACACATTAAAGTGAAACAATCTGAAAAACAAGGACAGGGATGAGGAAACTTCATGGTGTTGCTTACTCATTTATAGACCTAATTATTATGTCAGCACACTAATCTACATGATTCCTAGAGATGTGGCTTGATTTCAGGAAGAAAGACTCTTGAGAAGTTACAGTTGTTGAATTATTTGCTGACAGCAGATTTTATTTGAGACTGCTTTTTTTTCTTTGCAATGTAATGCTTCATCTGAGAAGTGTTGCCAGTGGATTACCCGCTGTCTCACAAGCCCATCTGGGTCGGGAACTTACAAAAATGAAAAACAACCAATTCAGCCAAGGACATCCCATTTAGCTGATCCTTACTGCAATAATGTAGACATAGAGGGTCCTTGCTTCCGTGTATGCATGTTGGTTTGTTTTTTCTCTTCATATTAGAGGGCTAAACAATCTTAGCAACTAGGAACGTCTAGCTTCAGTGTAGCACATACAGACGACATTTTATACATTAAATTGTAATGAGGGTGTGGCAGTTCTGACAGAACAGTATTAACCTCATTACATCATTTATGAGATGACATAAGACTTCACTGAGGCGTACCCTGGAAATGAAAATGAGGTAAAACTGATACCCTCATCAGGATCGCTGTTTATAATAATCTAATAGGAAAGTATTATGAATAGCCTTTTTAGGAAGCATTAATCTGATAATGCATTCTTACCTGTATCCAGGTCATTTTAATAGCATTGATAAGGTGTGACATGATTAGGATAGTTTCAGAGAAAGGCAAAATTGTCCCCAAATTGCATTCAGCATTTTTATTTGCAAAATTTGGACAGTACCCTAAAGGAAACGTGAAAGGTTAATGTTTGAAGCAAACTAGAATGTAAATACTCTGAGCAGCGATAAAAGGAGCGGAGCAACAGCACCGACACCTCTGAAATATAATACAATCAGTGAAATAGCACTGACATAAATACTACCTCTATGAAGCTCATAACACTTAGTACTTAAGAAATTATGGCCCAGATTCCTGTTAATGCAGCTCTGTAATATATGTGCTTTGCAAAGGTAATATTTACTGCACTACTGCTGCTTGGAATTTCATTATATTTGTTGGTATTCTGAATATTATATCCAGTGCTTGCAGCTTCTCATGTATCTACAGATTAAAATTTAAAAAACAATGTTTTTGTATATGCAGTCTGCTCCTATTAGGGTGCAGCAGAATAAGAGAAAAAAAGAGTGAATAGTAACTATTGTGGTTTCTACTTTCAGATATTCTATCCTGAAACTACAGATGTGTACGATCGCAAAAACATGCCCAAGGTGGTATACTGCATACATGCGCTGAGGTAAGACTATAAGAGTTGCAAAAACACACCGATTTTTCACTTTGCTGTCTTTATGCATTTCTCACATTTGACAGCAAAATTGCTCACTCATCTCTATTGCCAGTGGCAGGATACTCTGTTGGTTTTCCTCAAGGTGCCACACCTGAATTCTGAGCGTGATTTCACTTCTAGGAGAGAAATATAAACCAGAGGACTAAAATGCTATTGTTAGATGACCTAAAGGCTAAGTGCTGGTATTTGGTAGCTAGAATTAAATGGAGCCATTGGGCAGTTTAGATTACATTTGCCTGTAAATGTTGACTTCGGCATGTGTGCAGCAGCACTGTGTTCATACTCTGACATTTATTCACCGTTTAATTCTGATTCATTTCCTTTTACTACATAGCAATAGCAGACAGTGTCAAACACTTAACTTTGACATGTAGTGGTTATTTTACACAGAATTTGAGAACAGCTCATCTGTGAAATGACAGATGTATAAAACTGCTTACATCTGCTTGCTGTGTCCATTAAGTTTAACCTCTCATTTTTTTGTCAAAGGCAGAAATAGTACTTGGAAAATGACATGAAACAGAAACTGAAAAATCCTATTTTTGCTTGTGTAAGGTAGTGAGAGTGCTTCTTGTCAAATACTGATCTTTTGTGATTTGTTTAAATAGGTCATGTGTTCTACAGAACCATGTATGTAGTTATAGGCTGCTAGTAAAGCAGTAATCTGCATGTTTACACACTTGCAGCCCTTGAATTGCCTGTTTGTTCAAACACCTTAACTTATGAGCTAATTAGGTATTAAATTCAGTTTTTCCAAATAGTGTTACTTAAGTTTGTTGATGATCATAACTACTCTAACCACAGTGCTTTAACAAACCTCTTTACAGTTAATTGTTGTTTTTCAGTGTTAAACTCTTCACCTTAAACATGAAGCTCCACCTCAAAGTGGTAAATCTTTGGTCACAGCTTAGGTTGTGTGACAAGTTTTGCAATTAAAGTTAGCGGTACTTTTTGAAATGGGCTTAGCTTTACTTAACTTTCAGTCCTTGCTTCTTCTGTTGAGATGACTTTGAATGAACTGAAGGTTAGATTTTTATCAGTCTTACCGATCCAGTGAGCCAAGCACAGATTTAGGGAGTGGTTATGTGAGCTGCCTGGATTGTTTTCTCTGTTGTAGTGTTTCGGTCAGGTCCTAAGAGAATTGGTTTCCTTCCCTTCTTATGCACACACGTGCTCTTCCTTCCTGCGAGTCCAGCTCTAGTCCCACAAGGTTCCAGTGAATGCTGTGCTTCCCTGGGTACAAACACATGGAGACAAAATAGTGGATGCTTCTGCACATTCACTGTGGTGGAAAATTAAAAAGGAGCATGATATAACAGGGAAAGAATTTACCTTGCAAGTAGATTGCAGTAGATTTTAAAACTTTTCTTCAACTGGTAGTGGTTAAGGCTTAATTTGTTGTCTTAAAGAAAGAGATAATCATTTAAAATAAACAGAGTTCATCCACAGTGTGGGGAGAGATAGTTGCTTCAAGGTAGTCAGCTGATTGTAACCCCAGTGGCTTGTAATCATTTGCCTTCATTAACCCCAGTCAGCTGTCAGCTGTTTGTATCTCAGACTGAATCAGCTGCCTGTATGTTAAAAGGTTACCCTTTGTATAAGCAGATTTTAGATGGTTGTTTAAAGCTCCTGTGTCTGAAGGACAGAGTGCATCTTATGTTTACACACACATGCTGAGACCAAAGGGCAGAACAGCCAACAGCTACAACAACTCTTCCATTCAGAGCCGTGCTGATGCCAGACCTGGCTCAAATATCTATAATTCATTACTGCTTATCAGGTACCTGCCAGAAGATGAAAGTTTTATGAACTTTCCAGACACGTGCTTGTTGAATTCATTGCTTAGTGGTTGCCTGAGTCCGTTGGCTGCTGTCAGGCAGTGCTAGTTGTAATCTGAGCCAGTGCTACCCCCCTGTGGTGTAGAAGGGTAGATGTCGAAGGGAACCCAATCTTGAGAGAAAAATAAACATCTCCATGTTAATTTTCACTCAGTGTTCATCTACAGAATGTTTCTGACTTCACAGTGCTTTCCTGTTTTTCTGAACCCCCCCCGTGTGGTTTGTTTCAGCTTGTACTTGTACAAACTGGGAATTGCACCACAGATCCAAGACCTGCTGGGAAAAGTGGCCTTTACAGGTAACAGCCCTGGAAATCAGTTTGTCTCCAACCAAAGTATAGCACAAAAGTGCATTCAATTTAAACAGTAGAAACAACAGTGAAGTTTTTATCAATTGTTATTAAACTGAAGGATAAACATTACCTGATCAAGTTGTCTCAGGGCTTACAACTTCATTTTCCATCACTAGTGAACAGTTATTTGAGTTTTTCCTCAGTTTTAAGGAACTTTAATTGCACTTTGGGAAAAATATGTGTTCCTTTTGTTGACGTAATATTCAGGTTTTTTTTCTCAATAGCTTGAGCACATTTATGAAACATTTATATTTGTCAAAACACTGAGAGCAACTACCACATAATTTTATGGTGAGCCATACAAACATCAAGTTAAACTGCTGTCTTAGCAGCCTTCATTTGTCCTTCTAAAGGGCATTAATCACTCTAAACATTTAACACGTTAAAAGTAAAATATAGTCAGCAAGGTAGAGGTATGTCACATCAGTGCTCAGTTTTCTTGTATTGTCCCATTTGCAGTAGCTAACCATATGTTAAATGGTAAAATATTACAGAAAATAGTAATTTTATGTGATATTTGACTTTCCAACAACTATTAAAAGAAAATAATTGCTCTGTCATCAATATATATATTTGTCTTCCAGAGGAAGAAATCAGTAACATGAGGAGTGAACTGGACAAGTACGGCATTCAGATGCCAGCATTCAGTAAAATTGGAGGTATCCTGGCCAATGAGCTCTCAGTGGATGAAGCAGCCTGTGAGTCCTTTCACTTATTAACTTGAATTCTGGTGATGGTCCTGACAGTTAAATGTTAAAATAATTAAATAAAATGTTTCCGCTCTTATATCAGTGCATGCTGCTGTGATTGCCATCAATGAGGCGGTTGACAGAGGTCAGGCATCTGTAACAGTGGGAGCCCTGAACAATCCTAATGCAATGCTGAGGAACATCCAGGAAGCTCTGGCCCAAGACTACCAGGACACACTGAGGCAGGCCAAAGCTCGCAAGCAGGATCAATCCTCAGGGAGGGTGAGAAGCCGAATGAACACTTGAATCTCCTCTTGCGGCTGTTGCTTTGCTCCTTAGCCTTTTAGCTGTGGGTTCAGCTAAACTGGACGTTGTAAGGTTTTAAACTGCTGCTGTGTGCTAAAGTAGATCTGATTGCTGTGTCAGAAAATAAGCACAGGTTCAGCTCAACGGAAGCAAAACTGCATGAAACGGCAGACAACTTCAGGATCGTTTGGCACATTAGAAATAGGCATGTTTAAAGGCTTACCAGCGGAGGAATTATGATCATCAATCCATCTGTTACTGATGTCTGCACTGTTTCCACTGGTGTTCACATCCATAGTGGTGCACAATGAATTATTTTCAGTGAATTATCATCTAAATGATTATTGAGATTATTTGAGGTTATTTTAATTGAGGTTATTCTTGGCAGTGATATGATGACATGATGCATAAAATGATCTGCTTAGTTTTTTCATCTTGTTGGATCTTATATAATATTATATAATAGCTGATTAAATAATATTGTTCTCATAAAAACTGTGGTGGGAATTTATCTGACAACACATTCATGATCAGTTGTTTGTGACTTATTACCAGCAGCAACATGACCACATGTATTTGTAGGAGCTGGATATGCAGTGGTGCAATAAATAATAGTCACATACCCAGTAACTTTATTTCATGCACAGCTAAATAAATTTTCCAATTTTTAGTGTTGCCTTTTTAAATTTAAGAAATTAGAAAACTGATCTAAGCAGGATAAATCTGTCTTTATACTGAACTTAATGAACATGACTGTTAATACACCATGTCTGCACTCAGACTGAAGTTCCCTCAGAACCTCAGTTGGAGTTTATGTGATTTTTATGATCTGTTGACCTGTTAGCATCTGCTGGCCACCAACAGATGTTTAGCCTTGGATGGGGTTCTGAAAGCAGTTTCCCTAATGTACGCCATTTAAAACTTAGTGTGAGCGATTGTCAAGCTAAATTCACGGTGTGCAAAATATGTAAACTCAAGTTGAGCAGGTGTTTTATGACCGTATTCTCCGATACTGACAGCTAAAGTAACTGTAGAGAACTCTGCCCTGTAGTCTGAAAGAGTTCCTGCACTGACTCACTCCACAGGCCCTGACAGCACATTCCAGTGGCTGCACTGTCAGCTGTATTTACACTAACCCTCCACACCATCCAACATCACACCTCCCATTCTCTTTACAAATACTGTACAAACATCCCTTTTCACTTAATGGCTGAGATGTGACATGTAAAATATGTAGCCGCATTGTTATAGATGGCAAGAAATGAACATGAAATTAAATTGACTATGCTACATCAAATAAACATATATTTTTCTTTCTTTCTTGTTATTAGCGGTCCTCAGTTGCTAGTGAAGAAAGAGATGTTTATGAAGAGCTGCTGACTCAACAGGAAATCCAGAGCTGCATTGACATTGTAAACAGTAAGGACTTTCTCACATGACCTGTAAAAACTTTTCCCAAAATATTGTCATGTACAATGAATACATTATTTTTTGCATGCAAAAAAACATCCTTATTGCTTTAAGCATATCATCAACACAGGGCATGTGTCAACTCTGGATAAGCAGTAAAGACTGTATGATTCAAGAAATTCAATTACATTAAGTTTCCCTTGTTTCAGAGCTGATCTGAAAACCTTCAAAAGTGACTTTGATATCACTCAGGGATGTTTGTCTTCATTCTCTATGTCTCCAGTCCAGGCAGCAATAAGGCAGGTGAACCAAGCCGTGTTGAGTAAGGATGAAGCTGCTCTGTTGGCTGCACTCAGGCTTGATGCGTTGGCCTTGCTAGGTGTTCAGGAGTCAAACTGCTGCTGGTACCTGGAACATTTTACCACCTACTGCCAACATAAATCCAAGGTATACTGAGTCAGAGCTCATTTTCTTAATTGTTGTTCACTCACGGCGTTGGTAGTCGGATCATTTCTGGTTTTCTAATTCCAGCAGTGAGTTAATTGGATTTATTTGCAGTTGTGCTAAAAGATAGAATTAAATCAGTTAGAAAAAGCAGCACTGTGGGGATCCTGTGGTTGATAGCTGAAAACTCTGGTGTTGAAATATATAGAAAAGGAATAAATATTTTAATAATTATCATTGACCCACTTTCCAAACTGAACTTTTTCCTGATGTATTTTAGTCCATCTGATCTGTTTAATTTTTCAAATGTTGCTGAGTGCATGGCATTTTGTTAGACTGGAGCTGTTGCTGTCGTGTTGCTTTCACTGCTCACACTTTGAACATATTTTATTTTAAATAAAATAAAACCACATCTTCAGTTGAAATGGACTCTCCTATTCACTTCACTCTCTGCTGAGTAATCACGGGATCCTACTGGTATCTCTCCTGTGTATTCTAATGTTTGTGCTGCAGGATGGTGGGAGGGCAGTAATGCTGGACAAAGAAGAGATTCAGCGAGTTGTCAGCTCTTGCAATGACTTTGCTGAGGCAGAGAAACGAAGTAAGCACATTTTACCAAGGATGTTTATAAATGCCACTTACAGATCGGTTAAAAATCACATCTACCCACTAATGTTTCTAAACACTTAGAAAATAAGATACGATAAACTTTATTGATCACTCACTTCACAACAAGTGCAGTTCATGATAAATATTTGACCTGATTTTCCAAGGAATTTCATCACATAATTTGTGGGCCTTGGAAAACATGCAGTTTTCATACTGAGGGGTGTCTGCAGAAATTGAGTTTGGGTTATCTGCAAAACACGACTACCTGTAATACTTCTCTTAACCAGAACTTGAAGCGGTTGCAAGGATCAATACAGCCATTCGTTTTGGCAATTCTATGGACACAGTGGAGGAGCTGATGAACCCTGAGGCACAACTGCCGATCGTGTACCAAACTGCTGCCAACCTCTACCAGGCTGAGCTTTTCAGTTTGCAGCTGCAAGGGCCACGGGTGAGACATGTTTCAGTTTTGATATGTAGACATACATTCTGATATCGATGTGCTTACAGGTATGGGAAGGGTCAATGCTAGATAGATACTGGAGTAGAATATCACTTCATGCTTTTGATCCAGTACTTTCTGTTCACTAGTCTGGGTTGGGCCATGAAGAGTTGAGTGTAGCTGTGGAGATGCTGTCGGCTGTAGCAGTACTGAATGAGGTGCTGGACACCAAAGACCCCCAAGCTGTGATTGAGCAACTAACAGACTCTCCTCTGGGCTTCACTAACATAGACCAAGACAATCTTAACAGGTAAGATGGCTGCAGGACAGATGGATCTGGACTGCTGAGGAGAAAAACGTATCAATGTGTGAGGAACCTCTGCAGCTTATCTAACGTTGGGCAGAAGGTTGCATGTTCATGCTTTTCTTTAGGAAAACAGTTGCTGGCTGACATGTCCTTGAGCAAGACGGCACACTTTACCATATACACTGGTGTTACTGTAGAGTTAAATTTAGATGACTAATTGCCATGCTATTACATTTGTTAACTCTGGTGGCAATTCAGAAGTTACCAGTTACTGTTTTGTTGCTGCTGCAGTGCCATGAATGATACTCTGATGATAGTGTGTTTTTAAAAACATTGTTTGATTAAAAACTTAATTTACAAGAATTTATTTTTGCACGTCCTCTGTACTGTAGACTGTAGGTCTGTCTCCATTTTAAATTTAGCGTGAGATACTGAGATGTGATTTCATTTGATGTCATGAAAGTTTTTTTGAAACACTTTTTCTCAGGTATGCCGACATGCTCATCAAACAACGAGCTGAGGCTCTTGCCAGGGGCCAGGAGTTCCTCACCTGGAATGATGTTCAGAAGTGCATCGACACAGTCAATATTCAGGTCCAGGAAGAGCATGAACGTAAGAAAATGATACAGATTTCTTTTTTTTGGTTAAGATATTGCAGCAACCCCTAACTTCTTGATATACTTTTTCAATCTGGAGGAATTTTAGGCCAACAGTATCAAAATTGACAGTGTGGAACTGTGGAAAAGCTTTATAGTGTCCTACAGTGTAGATTTACACACAATGAATCTGTCCTCTACCTCCAGGTATCATAGCTATAGCTGAGATCAATGAAGCACTTAACTCAGGTGATCATCAGCAGACGCTTGCAGCTCTGCTCCTGCCTACAGCCAAGTTGACGGGGGTGAAGTCAGCCACAGCCAAACACTACCATGATGTCTTACAATATACCAAACAACTTCTCTGCCAGGTATTTTGACAATTGTTGTTTATTTGGAATATGTGTGAAAAACATGTGCTTGTGCAAAATATGCAAAAAATTCTCATGGCTGTCATGCCTCAGTCTGTGAATTTGCTGGGTATACATAATGAGCTTGTATAGAATTGCACAATTTGCATGTGCCTTTTCTGATACAGTACACAGACTCATTTGAGTCACAAAGATTGTTATTGTTTTGGACTTGACATAGTTTGCTCTATTACCCTGCTAAATTCACAGTGTCCAGTCCTAAGTTTCACATCTTTATTTCTCATGCCTCCCTGCTGTGTCCCAACAATAGTCTAGCAAGGAGTGGCTTTTTTTGTGTACATGTGTCCAGTGTCACGTCATAACTGCTGGTCTCTGAGGTATCCCACGGAGGGAAATGAATTGTAGTTCTGAGGTTGCCGTTTTGGAAATGAGGATACACAGGAAGGGATCCAGACAACTGTGGAAGCAGCAGAGGCACACTGCTACTCTGTAATATCCATAGAGTCTGTCGTCCCCGCTAGTGAACAGGCGGATGTAGTGGGCGATGTGCAGGATGCCGCTGGGCAAGAAACACACCACAAAGATGATAAAGACCAGAGTGCTGACCTTGATAAATGGTCTCCAGTCACAAGCACTTTGTCCAAGGTGGTAAGCAACTGCCGTATGGGCATAGATACAAATCAGTAGAGGCATTATGAAGCCCAGACTAACTAGCATGAGCCTATATGGCACCAGTGGGGAATGAGATTTTTCTTCTAGTGGAAGTACATCATGACAAGTGGTGATTCCTAGCTGGGTAATCTGGTAGCTCTGCCTCACAAGGAGCTCAGGTATAATAGCAACTCCAAACAGGAACCATACAATCAAACAAGCCCACAGTGCCAGCCTAGTCTTAGCCAGCCTTCTGTACAGAAATGGTTTCACTACAGCCAGGTAGCGTTTCAGACTGATGCACGCTATAGTCTGAGCTGAACAGTACACATTCCCATAGAACAAAGCTGTAATAAGCCGGCAGGAAATTTCCCCAAATATCCAGTTGTTTCCATTTAAGTGGTAATGAACACGCAGTGCAAGAGAAAGCAGGAGCAGCAGGTCAGTCAAAGCCAGGTTCAGGTACAGTATTACTGTGGCCAAGGATTTTGCCCTCAGTCTGAGTCTCAGGAAGGCCAGGATGTAGGCGTTGGAGGGGATTCCCACCAGCATGGCTAAGATGTATGATGAAGGTATGACCCAGGTGCTCAGGACCCCCGTGGTGTAGGCTGTCACTGGGTCCTCTGGGTTCACGTACAGGGGAGGGTCTGTGCTGGGATGGAGCAGGGCTGGCAGCTGGTTTGTGTGATTGGGTTTGTAGATTAACCCCTTGAAGGTTTTTGGTATCACACCAGGTTGAGTATTGGTTTTGTTCTTGGTGGAATTTCCTGTAATGAATAGAAAAACAATATTTATAGCAGTAGCCCATCATTTGTTTAATGAAATTATGTTTAACTGCAATAAGGCAGAAGTTTAGTTAGTTATACTGTTTGTTTTTGGCTAGTCTTGTTTTCATTTCAGGAAAAAAACTGTTTAAATCACAAATATATGTATGGTTAAATAGTCTTATCACAGTACTCTACATTAGTTACATTTTTGTTTGTTTTGAGTTTGATTTGGGAAATGAGGCCCTGTTTAGTTTGTGTGCATCTAAATGACTTAAAGTTTCAAAAACATCTAAGCATAAATATCTAATTTTGGAGCCAAACTGAAAAAATACATGTAGTAATCTTCTGTTTTATTGAACTTACCTTCATGCTGACTGGTCTGTACTGCCATCAGACAAATGAGTAATCCTGGCACAAGATCAGCCATGTCCCCCTTCAGTTTAGATCCCAACGTTTTTAAAGATTTCCTGTCTTCACCTGTGTTGCCGTTGCTTCTTTTCAGGAGTTTTACATCGGTGAAATTTGATGTTTTGCATCTCTGCAGCAGCAGTAGAACTAATAATGGTGTGTGCTCAGACTCAGCTTCCCGCTAGTGTATGTGGCATGCTTTTGTGATCATGTTTCCTGTCGAGGCTTGAAAACTGAATTCCCTTCTGCCTGCGTCAGTAACTCCCCTCTGACTCACTGGGGTGGAAGGAAACCGCTAAATGGTTAATCAACAACTGCACTTCTATGTAGTTTGTATGTGCTCTTGGTTATTTAGGTTTTGATATTAAGAGTAATTTGGCTTTTGCGTTTTCTAAGAGAGTGATTTTAGTGTTTGTCAGCCTGGTTATGGAATTAAAGAATCACTGCTCAAATAGAAAATGTAGGATTTTTTTTCTAATTAATTGTATTATAGACACTGGATAATTTTTTTCAAGTTGTTGGTGTTCATTTCCCAGCCTCCCACCTTTTTTTTCGTCGCTTTCCCATTTTGCCTTTGCGTTGTGTGGCTCAAGACCCAAGCACATTTATGTCTGTCTGGTTTTTATGGTAAACTTTACACTGTATTATATTGCACAGGAAACAAAGACATTTCCTTTTATAATTAACAAACAACTGGGAATGTTTTCATTGCATTACTGTGATTGGCCGACCTCTCTTGGCACTCCTACAATACGTGATGAGTTTGTTAAATGCATATGTAAACAAAGACCCTACTTTTAGACTGCTCAGTGATTTTGTAAATAGTGACTTCCTTCCTGATGGTCTGTGGTCAAGGATATATCCCGGCCTTCTCTAAAATTAGCCTGAGAACAACTACAACGGTCAAGCTGAATAAACATTTGTTGTGCTTGTTGTGATGTTACACTGTTAGAGTTACGAGGGTAGTTGATTGAAGTGTGGGTCAGAATGTGCTTGTAATTCATCTGTTGGCAAGAATTCCTTTCCTGTCGGTCTTACCTCTTGACATATGGGAAATAGTGCTGTCTATTATGTGATGTTGCTGTAACACCACCAGGTTGTGTGGTGTTAATGTGGTAGGTGCTACTTGTGTGGAGGAAAAACATTATACTTACTAATTTACTACTTTATGTAAAAATCTCCACAATCCGCATTTGACCAATTTGCATAATGTAGTGTAACTACGAGACTTTCTAGCCTTGCACAGTTTTGTCCCCAGTTACTTTATAAATGAATATTAAGATAGTGTTGTTATGTGTGAATAATGTGTTTTTCTTCTGAAAGTAACAGAAGTGACTTTGTGCTTTTATCTGATTATAGAGTTCTGGTGATGAATCTGCAGTGCTGTGGCTGGACCAAATCCAAGAGGCCATACTGACAGCCAACCAGGATGAAGATGAGGCTCTCGCATGTATGCTCTCAGTTTTGTAATTCACTCACGTATATATCTTAACTATAATCCCAAAGTTTTTGACTAAGGCCCACTTACCTATTCTTATATGATGGCACACAGGCTGCTAGAATAATCACACTCAAGTTAATGTTATGAATTTACACATGATACATTTTTTTACACATTAATTCTTTTTAAACAATGTTTTTGTCGTAAAAAAAAAATCCCTTTTCTAATGACAAACCTATGTGTTGCCATTATGCAGTTTTCTTTTAGAACTTCAGCCTCATTGCTTGTTGTGGATTATTTCTATACTGTTTACTTGTTTGACTCGCCATTTTCTGTGCTTTGATAGTGGCTGGATCGATAGCTGATATTAACAGGATAGTGGCTGAGGGAGACTCCCAGAATACATTGCAGGCTTTGCAGGCTCCCAATGCAGGATTGAAAGCAGTACTCCCTGAATGTGCTGACACATACCAGACTGAACTGGAGCAGAGGCAAACAAGCAGCGCTACTAAAGGTAACTGTGCTCACAAGTTATCACCAGGAAGGATGCTGCATGTTTAAGAAACAGATGCGTACATAGTCTGAAGTCACCTGATTATCAGTGTTGGTCTGACATTCACTGTGTCTAAAGGAGTACTTTCTGGTTTCCTCCAGGCAGCACTGATAGTTTGTGGGTAAAACACTGCATCAAGGACAGATACGACTACTACTATAACCTAGAGACTGGACAAGGCACCTGGGAGGAGCCTGAAGCATTTGAACACAATAATGGCCAGCTCAGTAAAGAGGAGATCCAGGTACTTCTCTATTATGCAATGTTGCCTTAACATACTAAACATGCCAGTGAGACTGATTTAATGTTTGGTTTAACAATGGATTCAATGAGGTGCATCTTAATATTATTTACACTAATGTAGAATTGACGTGACTTTTTCCCCAGAACATTGTCAGCTGTGTGACTGCAGAATATAACAGAGGACAGTTATGGCTGGCCAATGAATCCTTCATCACCCAGCTGCAGGCGAGGATCAGAGGTTACCTGGTCAGGAAAAAGCATGCAGAGAGAATGGAGTATCTACGTCAACAAGAACCACATGTCATCAAATTGCAGGTAGTTTATGGCACCACTATGAAGTGTGAGTAGTGACTGATCATATCAACCTCAGCGATTACTAATGTGGCCGTATAGGAAGTTTAAATAAACCAACAGAGTTAGCCAGAGGAAAAGATAAACATTTACTCCACGCCAAAGTGGACTGACTGTGTATTTTTATGCTGGCATCATTCTTTAAAGGAAATCCAAACTCAGAAAAGGCAAATCTTTCATTTTGAACACTGACAACACCTGAGAGTATTGTTATCTATCCAGGTTAAATAATCTATGTCGTGGTGTCGCTGATACAACACACATCATGCAGCGTGTACATACATTTTTGGTCATGTTTTCTGATTTTTTGCAGGCTTGCTGGAAAGGTTGCAAACAAAGGAAAGAGTACAAAGATAGGATGCATTTGCTGCAGAAAAATGCTTATTCTGTTGTCAAGGTGGGGAATTGTTTTTATTAAAATAAAAGTCTATGTAATGTGTCTCTTGAGTGACTAGGCAACTATAAATGAAAGCCTTATTACCAATGTGTGAAAATTACGTTAGCACTGGTTTGCAAACACTTTATTAATTAATTTATATGCGTCTATAATGAATATCATGGCTACAAAGACCTGACATAAAACACTGATGTTCATAGATCCAGTCTCTGGTGAAAATGTGGAGCGCAAAACGTAAATATGGTCAGAGGCTGCAGTTCTTCAAAGATCATGTAAGTAATATTTTAATCAGTAAACATCACTGTTGTGTTTTCATGCTGCTGAAGACTGTCTGTTATCTGTGTATTTAGGAACGAGAAATTGTGAAAATCCAGGCTTTTCTTAAGGCCAACAAAGCCAGAGATGACTACAGAACCCTCAGTGAGTCAAAAAGGCTTTTTACACTCCCGCAGTTAGAGCTGACCTGTACTGATATAATTTCAATGTGATGTCAGACTACAAATACCTGGGATTTTAATCACGATCACATTACAATGTTGATCAAATTTTAGATTTTCCTGGTTCTATAGCCTATATTTTAGTCAAGTAACACAGATTTTTTTAGTGTGTCTGATGTTTGTACCTCAACTAGTTTAGTTATTGTGCTCACAATACTTTATTTTTCCAAATATTTCTCTGTGTAAATTTGTCAATTCTCTGAAAGCACTTACTATTCCCAAATTCTAGTCAGTGTTCTGATATATGTATGTTAGCTCTAGCTATTTTTCTCTGTACCGCCCAGCTAATGATAAAAAAAATATGTTTGATGTCAAAATTATAAAGTAAATACAATTACATATGTGTATTTAAACCACCGGTGCTTTTGTTGACTTTTGTGCCAAATCTCAGCTGGGGCCAACGATCCTCCGCTGTCAGTGGTGCGAAAGTTTGTTCACTTGTTGGAGCAGAGCCCCCTGGATCTGCAGGAGGAACAGGAGGTAACACGGCTTAGGGAAGAGGTGGTCACCAAGATTCGCTCCAATCAGCAGATGGAGAAGGACTTAAACCTGATGGACATAAAGATTGGACTGCTGGTGAAGAACAGGATCACTCTGCAGGTAAGTACATCTTAAAATATGCAATGCAAACCGTAACTCAGTCTTTAGACTATTCATAGTCTGATAAAATTCAGTTATGTGTACTTTGTAGGAACATCTGACTAACTACGACTAACTACAGTCTAAAAATTGTCTGATGATAATTTTTTTTATCTAGTTCAGTCAGGGTTCCTAATTAACTAATTGTTTTTGTGTTTGTTTCATTGAAAAGGATGTCGTGTCGCATAATAAGAAAATGAAAACAAAGAAAAATAAGGCGAGTAAAGATGACCTGGCAGGAGGAGACAAACTGGGTATTAAAGGCCTGAGTAAAGGCAAAAGAAGGAAACTGGAGGCCTACCAACATCTCTTTTACCTGCTACAGGTATTGTAGAAATGTGTATACTCATTTAACCCCACTTAAACAACAGATTCACTCATCTTAAAATTAACATGTTCAAATCCAGCTGTAGACATGCATTATCGTTTATCTTCTCTCCCCTTTAGACCAATCCGACCTACCTGGCAAAGCTGATTTTCCAGATGCCCCAAAACAAGTCAACCAAGTTTATGGACACTGTGATCTTCACCTTGTACAACTATGCCTCTAATCAAAGAGAGGAATACCTGCTGCTCAAACTCTTCAAGTCGGCTCTAGAAGAAGAAATCAAGTGAGAACTGCAGCTCTGCACAATTTTGTCAATGTACTGCTGTAGTGATGTGGTGGTTGTAACATATTATGCTTGTAGTAAATAAGATCCTTGGATTTCCCTAAATATATTCACATTGTATTTTATTTTGATATTTGGTTGATACTACTGTTCTTCTGTACCAACTGCTTTGTTTGTGTCAGTTCTAAGGTGGATCAGATCCAGGACATAGTGACTGGCAACCCAACAGTCATCAAGATGGTGGTGAGCTTCAACAGAGGTGCTCGTGGTCACAACACCCTCAGGCAGCTGTTGGCCCCGGTGGTCAAAGACATCATTGAGGACAAGAGTTTAGGCATCAACACAAACCCTGTGGATGTGTACAAAGCCTGGGTCAACCAGCTGGAGACGGCTACAGGAGAGGCCAGGTAGTGGAAAGTACAGTTGGGGAAAACAATCCTGGAACTAAATTAGTTGTCTTCCACTGGATCTAAACTTTTCCGTGCATGCTAGTTTGATGTCTATGATATTTTTGTGGTCATTTGCAATTAGTGTTAATGTTTTTAGATATTAGATTTTTCCTCCCTACCTTTTGAAAACAAATTCAAATTTCTGAACTGCGCTGAAACACACCCACAAAGAAAAATGTTTTAACTGCATTTTCATGTAACCATGGAAGTCCAGTACTGAAATTTCCCTCAAAAGCTGAGAACAATGATTCTGACACTTGCATAAATATTTACTTCTGCCCCTCAGCAAGCTGCCTTATGAAGTGACTCCAGAGCAGGCCATGTCACATGAGGAAGTACGCAGCAGGCTGGAGGCATCTAGTCTGGTGTTGAGGTCTGCTACAGATAAGGTCTTGAACTCCATTGTGTCCTCAATGGATAATATCCCGTAAGTTAACAGGACCTGTTAGTGTCAGTGTCTGCTTATCCACTGCATCCTCTGTGACAGATTTGCTTGTCAGTGTTTCTGCTTATTGGCTAGCTCTCTGTACATGAGTTTTGATACTGATTTATTTTCCTCCCTTTGTATAGAAATGTTTGAATTGACATTTTCATGCTACTCCTTCCATAAAACAGTGTGACCAAAAGAGGTTTAGGCATCATGTGATCATATGCTTTGGAACTCACTGTGGTTGTTTAAAGTTCAGCTTTCTGTTACGATGGTTGTTACTAGATAATCACTGCATTGGTGCAGGCAGCCATCTGATCAGTTGTTTGCACTTTGTGTCACATGAGTTCTACCAGAGTAACACAGCTTTGTGACAGATAACAATCTTTGTTTCATTTCTTTGATTAAAAAGGAAAAAAAAACTCCTTTAAACTAAACTATGCATACCACTAGATGGTGCTGTTTTATTATTTTTTTTGCGAATAGAATCTCTGTCATTATTGATACATCAAATACATCCCAGTTTCCTTGTTATGAGCTTGTTTTATCATTTCATTTGCCATATAGCATGTAAATGCATGTTGTTTTCTGTTGATTTTTGTTTTGCATGTAGTTATGGCATGAGATACATAGCAAAAGTTCTGAAGAACACCCTCCATGAAAAGTTTCCAGATGCCTCCGAGGATGAGCTGTTGAAGGTACAATCCCACGATTGTATAAATATGTCTGTGGTTCAATTCACAGTGTAATATATAGTCCTCTTCATGAGAGAAATATACTTTACAAGACGTTTTTATGATGTGCTCTGTGTTTTCGTGTCAGATTGTAGGAAACCTGCTTTACTACCGCTACATGAACCCAGCCATCGTGGCCCCTGACGGTTTTGACATCATCGACATGTCAGCAGGAGGACAGCTTCACCTCGACCAGCGTCGTAACCTGGGATCTGTGGCAAAGATGCTCCAGCATGCTGCTGCCAATAAGCTGTTTGAGGGCGAGAACGCACATATGACACCAATGAACAACTACATATCTCAGACATATGAGAAATTTAGGTAAGAAAGAAGAAATTAATGTTGACAGAAAATCGATGCTGTATAACTGGATCAAATGTTCTGCTGAAACTCTGATCTGGACAATCCTGAGCATGGGTGGGACTTGTGTGACATCCTAATTACATACAGTGTTCTTGTTCAAAAACAACACGATGAAGGGAAAATACATGAGGTGGAGAGAGAAAGAAAAAGTTCCAATATCAAAGTTGCTTCTATGAAAAAAAGACATGTTGTTCATTAATGTGTTTCGCTTAGAGAGTCAGATTTAGTGGCGTGGTGGAAGTCGAGGTAACTCTGGCCAAATACGAAGCTGTTATGTGCTGTATCAGCAGGTGGGAGACAAAAATCAACTGAATTACTGACAAACTCAGGAATGAGAACGTCTGGACCAGTGTGCGTGCTGCTATCTGCTGCACTTTGCTAAATTGTGAATGACTCATGATTACTGGAAATCCACATAAACCTTTGTCCATTTTGTGGGAACAAGTCAGTGTCAGCAATTTACCCCAGTTAAAAAAACATCACAGACACCAAAGAAAATTCAGCATTTTGACCAAGTTCTTCTGTTATTACAGGATCATTTTTGTTATTTCTCTTTTAGTATTTGCAGCTCAAAGACAGACAACCAGTAACTAATGATAATTTTTTTTTGTCTTTCAGGTTATTTTTCCAGTCAGCATGTGACGTCCCTGAACCCGAGGAGAAGTTTAACATTGATGAATATTCAGACATGGTGACCTTGAGCAAGCCTGTCATCTACATCTCAATAGAGGAGATCATCAACACACACTCGGTAAACAAAAGCACAATGGTGTAAACCTCTCTGTAGATGCATGTCAAGGACTCAGGATGTAATTCAGGTGTACATAAATCTGTTCAGGAAAGCATGCTGCCTTACAACACGGCTACATGTATGAACGTACAATGCTGTCCTTCTATCACTCCATTGCATGCTTGCATTGGTTCTACATTTGTGATGTTACTTCAGTGTAAAACTGTTGACTCTTGTCTTGTGTTGCCTCTTTTTTTGTCGAATTGCCAAGTGTTGAAAATCCAAAGTGCAGTTGCAATTTTAGGGTATTTTAGTATTACTACTGTAAAAGAACAAGTATTATTGTTAAATCAGATACGATTAGGTCTACTGTGAATTTTTCTTTTTTTCCTAGATAACCAAATTTCAACGTTCCTCTGAGCTCGTCTTTTCTCATTAAGATTATAATTCCCAACCCAACATCTCAAACAAATTTGGAAAGACATATAGATACTCAGTTAAGTCACAGTGTGTTATTAGGATATATCATCATCTCCCATCCCTTTATATAATCCCCTTTTAGAAGTTTTCTCTCACACAGCCACTTAATGTACTTTCTTTCTATCATCATCCTGTTTCCTTTCTTTATATTTCCAGACCACTTCCTTGGAAAGGGGTTAGTGGTGAGGACATCAGTTTGTTAAGGCCAGCTGTGTCCTTTTGTCGTATGCTTCACTCTACACAGGGACTAACAATGGAGATGACGTTGGTTTGGGCAGATGTTCCCTCAACTTTCATTTGCACATTAAGATAATTTGGTTCTTTCCTACTGCCTTAATCTGTAAAAAAAAAAAACCTAAACAAACAAACAAAAAAAAACATTATTAAATGGGGGCATGACTTCACCTGTGCATCTGTTGTTATGTGACAACTGTAACTGTGCTGTGAGCCACAGACCTCATACTTAAATATATTAAGGTTATCATGGATTTGCCAAGCAAGAATCAGTGTAAGATAAGAGGACCATAAGCACCACTGACGTATAAATCCATGTTGCTGTTTTTTATCACTTTATCTATTTAGTGTCATAATATGTTCAGTGACTAATTGCAGTGAATCTTTATGCTTTTGTGTAAAACTTTTCCAATCTGTTTTTGTTCAGCTGCTTTTGGAACATCTGGAGATCATCTCTCCAGACTGCAACGACTTGCTACATGAGCTGCTGCAGGACCTCGGAGACGTTCCTGACATAGAAGCATTGCTTGGTAACATCATGCAAACTTTATCTTAAGCACAGCAAGTTTGCTGCACTGTAGTAATCATTTTATATGCTGTGCTGCTTTATTTCAGGTGAAGGAGCTGTGGACCCAAATGAGCCAAACAGAGAGAGCGCTCTGAGCCAGCTAGCCAAGACTGAGATCTCCCTCACCCTGACCAGCAAGTTTGAGCTGCTGGAGGGGGATGACAGAGACTTGAAGACACTCGTTACAAAGTAAGTTCATTGCTGGAGAATGCTAAGACAAACATGTCATGTACAGCTTGTTGTTAAGCTTGTCATTGGACACAATTTGATGACTGAATTCCTTCAGTACGAGAACTTAGAAATAATTAAGATTCCGGTGTTGTGTCCTGCAGTGGCCATCTCGGTCTAGAGTTTCCTATGAATTCTGTGATGCACTGCACGTAACCCTGCTTAACACAGTGTGTGTTTCTTCATGACTGTCATTCAGTTGCATATCTTTGTTGTCTTTCCTGTGCTTCTATCATATCCTGTCAAAAAGGAAAAGGTTTAGTGGTCAGGGTTATCTTGCCCATAAACATGTATCCGTCTGGATCATTTTCTCAAGAGACTGTTGGAGTGTTGTCCTCGTCCTTCTTTTCTGACATATCAAACTCTGAAATACTCCCTCCAGCAAAAATCTAAGTTTGCCTTGTTAACTTGTACTTGTGGTGTTTTAAATATGGTAGAAGACATATCATCAGCTTAATGAAAAGTCAGCACTATGGCTGAGTATTTCCACCTTGAAACTTGAGCTTATTGATGTTTTAAGGAGGATAACTGATCAGGGAGAGGGAGTTTAAGTACTTAAGTTTAAGTACATTTTGAGGTATGAACAAAGTAAAGCATCCCTAATAATTAAAGCTGTGTTCTGACATATCATTGTAATGTGAGCATATGTTCTTGGTATATTGGCTATTTGCTATCAGTTCTGCTGAGAGAACAGATTTGTACTGTGTGGTAACGGGCGTTTTACATGTCTAGATAATTTTTGCAGCATGTCGCTTTCTGCCATTGGATCATATCATGTTTTTTGCTTTGGTGATGTTACAGCTTAAATAAAACAAAAAAAAAGGTTTCAGTCTCACAGATGATGTTCTCCGTGTGTTTGGTGCAACAGGACAAAGAAACTAATCGTAGATGTGGTTCGGATTCAAGCTGGTGAGACGTTGCCTGAAATTCTTGAGACCCCGGCTACTGCACCACAGGTGATACTGTTATTCTTGTTTTTTCTTACCCATATGCCCAACAGCTACAGGAATATATGCAGCTAATTTTGTTCATGCTGGTTCTTTGCAATATAATGTGATAGCTAATTTCTGAATTTCTTATGACTTAATTCCTGAAGGAGTCGGAGCATACTAAGATTATAGCACGCAGGGCAGTCCAGGATGCTCAGACACCAGAGGGTCTGAAGAGCAGCCCAGCAGTACTGGAGGACAGCCAGCTGCCTCTTGAGCAGAAGAAAAGGAAAATCCTAAGGAACCTCCGTAACCTGGAGCAGGCTGGCCTCGTCACTACAAGCAACAAATACCAAGACCTCATCAACGACATCGCAAAGGTTCCTAGCCAGCTCCTTTTTCAAATCTGGAGATGCATATCTGTAGTGTTAACCTCTTACCAGTCTGTTCAACTCCTAAATCTGTAAAGAGCAACTAAAACCTGTAATTGACAGGATATTCGCTACCAAAGGCGCTACAGACAGAGGAGGAAGGCCGAACTCGTGAAGCTCCAGCAGACTTTGACAGCACTCAACTCGAAAACTACGTTCTACCAGGACCAGATGAACTACTATGATACCTACATCAAGACGTGCCTGGATAACCTCAACAGGAAGTGAGTTGTACTTTTATTTGATTAGCCTTGTTAGGATAAATGTTTTACAAAGTAATTATTTTTCTTGTTTGAAATAAATGTTCTTGCTTCCTGCAATTTGTGTTGATAGTTTGATGGCTGTGGGAAGGTTTCTTGTGATTTTACAAAATGTATGACTGTTTTACCTGCCCAGGAATTCACGCAGATCTATAAAACTGGACAGCAAAGGAGACGATAAGGGCAGTAAGAAGTGGAAGCCCCAGTCTCTGAAGTACACTGCAGCGAGGCTGCATGAGAAAGGAGTCATCCTGGAGATAGAAGGCCTTCAGACAAACCAGTAAGTTAAAATTTTCAGCACTTCTATCAAAAGTGCATGTCAAGACACCATTATTAGCTTTAATATAACATGCATTAACCCAAAGTGTTTCCAGTAGAGAAACAGGATTAACATTAATAATTTCTCTAACCAGTGTAAATATTAGGGAAAGACCCTGAAGTATTATTTATACTGACTCAGCATAACCTGGAACAAATTTATGCTGTTTCACTGTGACATGCAGATAATTATAGTTTAGATAATTAAATCTGTCCTTCAACCAACATCCTTGTTGGGTTAATCTGTGTCAGATCAGAATGTAGGGTTGCTTTACCGTCTCAGGTTTTGCGTTTATATATTTGTTATTTGATATATTTGGGCAGAATTTTGCGAATTTCACATTTTCAGACCTGAGAGGTGTTTTTTTTTTTTTTTTTTTGTATTTACACCCTCACCTAGGATATAATTTTAAATGTTCAATAAATTCAGACATTTAACTCCCACCACCATGAAACTTGGACACAAACAAAACTATATAAGACTGAATGGCTCCAGTAGAAGCCAATATTTTATTATTGGATCTATAGTTACCATAAGGTCATATCCTTCTTTAGATTATGTTTAATTTTCTACTTGCTTTGATATACAAAATTTGGAAGCCTTGACATCTGTTTTTATGTTTGCGTGGAAAGAAAAATACAAGTATCGCATGATTGGATGACCGTTAATTCTAATTATCTAGAAATATGATGCCTCAGTTTGTCAACACAAATGAAGAGATGTTTTGGAGTTTCTCCAAAGTGCTGTTGAAATTCCAAAAATCAGCTATAACTTTGGACATACCGTCCTACTCTCCTGTGTCCCACACTTTCATTGTCTTTCTAATCTCTCAGGTTCAAAAATGTCATGTTTGACATTTCGCCCACTGAGGAAGTTGGAGATTTTGAGGTGAAGGCCAAGTTTATGGGTGTTGAGATGGAAAAAGTCCAGCTTCATTTCCAGGTAAACATTGCACAAATGCGTCACAATTTCATGAAATAAAGCAGCTCAGTAGTCAGCACTAAACCTTGGTGACAGATGGTTAAATTTCCTGTTCCCCTCATTGGACTACTGGCAGGATTTATCAGGGGAAAAAAGCCGATTCAGACAACAGTAATAGACCTGTGTAGTAATAAACACACTATGGACGAGTTCTGGAGTATATTGTGTATGGATATCTCTGTAGAGAATAGACCAGGCTGTAAAGTAAAGGGTACATTGATTCAGAGAATACCTGCCAGCAACTTTGTTATTGATACAGTACTTTGTTTTAATTAACAGTCACATATGTTTAAACCTGCTCAATGTGCATTGCGTCTGTAGAAACAGTGTCGAGTTGACAAGTTGGTGTGGTGTATTTTGTGTGCAGGACCTCCTCCAGCTGCAGTATGAAGGTGTGGCCGTCATGAAAATGTTCGACAAAGCCAAAGTGAATGTCAATTTACTCATCTTCCTCCTGAACAAGAAATTCTATGGAAAATAAATGTATATAAAACAATGAGGAGAAAGCAACAGGAGTGGAGGAGGAAACAGGTTGTGCCTTCTGACAGTCCTGAGTTTGTTGAACAAAACTAATTTGGTCAGAAAACATTACATGATGCAAGACAGTGTTTTGTTTCACCTTCTTTAATTTGATGGATTACACCAAAATTAAATGTTATTGTCAACTTCATGTATCTGTTCTGCATTTGTCCCACATGGTGATTGTAAATGTAATGTATTTTTAAAAATTAAATTGTAATGGTATTCATGTTTTGTATGTAAAAGATACACAGAAATTCATTGTTATTGTGACCATGCATGTGGAAAACTGGCCTTCATGGCTTTACGAAATGCTATAGTTTACCAGTGCCTTTTTAATTAAAGCGTTCAAAGAAACATGTTTTAATGAATAAAACATTTTAGAAGCTAAAACTGACATTTTAATTGACTATATAACTGACTTCTATTGCTTGAAAAATGTGCATAATAAACTACACATGTCCAAAAGACTTTTTTTCCCCACAGTGGTTTCACATATTTCTATCAACACTTGCTTTCTCAGTGGATCAGTCAACCTTCCCCCTCTTTGAGGAAAAAAGTATTTTGGCCACTAGTCCATATAATTTCTCTGTGAAGGGGAGGAGATGTGCAGTGAAGAGGAGGTGGAGTATCCTCACTAGCCTGCAATAACTTGATTGAATCTGACAGGAAAAAAAAACACTTCAGTAACTCTTCTGGCAAACATAGTCTCATCTCATTGTAAAATAGCTGGAGAATCTACACTGAAACCATGATTCCCCTGTTAACGGGCTTCTTTGTATTGTTTTCTCTCCAAAGCTCTGCACTCCCCTTGCAAAATGGTGAGTAACTTTCTTAAACTTTGAGTAAAAGCTAACTTTGTGTGACAGTTGACAGATTATTGGGTCATATTATTTGTAGTTTTGCACTGAACTGGGGTTTAAAAATGCAAGAGTAAAGTTTACTATCACCCTCTCATTGAAAATATTTGTTTAAAGTTAGTTGCTTCAGTCAATATAGTGACTCAATTAAAATGAGCTGTTAATGTAATACAGCACATTTGAATTTTATTTATTTTTTACATAGTATTAACTATTTTACTTTTCTGCATCCAGTCTTCCAGTGCTGGTCGCTTAAAGTTAGGACTTGTATATAGTCCAAATAAACAGCTAGAAACCAGCTCTGTAATAGCCATTCTTTATCCAGAGACTACCACAGATAATTCAAAACCTGATTAAATTAAACTCCTGTTATTTTCTCTCTTGTGTCTCCTTTAAAGGCTCCCTTCCCCTCCCTCGGACTTTTTCTGGTCACTTTGTGATGGCCACTGATGAGGCTGTCGACTATATTGATCTGTCTGCGTTGGACCTTTTGAGGGATGATGGAGGTTCTGGTTTCAGTTCTGAGCAGGAGTCGGTAAAAAGACGCCATCATCATGCCCAGAAGCAGTTTTTTGTCTCTGAAGAAACCAAAGCATTTCTCCAGGGTCGCCTATCAACGAGCTTCATCCCGACTGTTTACATCCTCGTCTTCATCATCAGCGTGCCCCTCAATCTTGTTGCCATGGTAATGTTTGTGCGTCACATCCGTCCCAGGAAGCCAGTGGTGATCTACATGCTGAACTTGGCCTCTGCGGACCTGCTGCTCGGCCTGCTGCTTCCCTTCAAGATTGCTTACCATTACCATGGCAACAACTGGATCTACGGCTCCTTCATGTGCAGAGTTGTGACTGCGGCCTTCTACTGCAACATGTACTGCTCTGTCCTGCTCATCATGTGCATCAGCGTCGACCACTTCCTGGCTGTGGTTTACCCCGTGAACTCGCTGACGTGGCGAAGCCCGCAGACAGCCTCAGCTGTGTGTGCTGCTGTGTGGCTGTTATCTCTGGGAGGAGTCTCCCCTCTGCTGGTCTCAGGACAGACTGTCTACTTATCAGACCTCAGCATCACCACCTGCCATGATGTGCAGGATGTGGAGAAACTGCAAGCTTACTACCTCTACTTCTTCCCCATCTACTCCTCTGTCTTCTTCTTCATCCCTCTAATGTTCACTGTTGTCTGTTACGTGCAAATCATCCAGGCTCTGGCAGCTGCCAATGTGGAGAATCTCTCCAGGAAGACTCGGGCCGTGGTGATGGCTGTGGTGGTGCTGCTGGTGTTTGTGGTCTGCTTCACCCCCACCAACATCATCCTGATGGTTCACTATGTTCAGCTGGCCCACAGGTCCGGCGACAGCTCCTACCAGGCCTACCTGCTCTCCATGTGTATCGGCAGCCTCAGCTGCTGCCTGGATCCGGTCCTCTATTACTTCGGCTCCTCTCAGTGCCAGAAGCAGGTGGCAGCACTGCTCAGGTGGAGGCAACTGGAAGGATCAGAGAGTAGCTCAGAAACACACAGTACAAGATCCAGTGGGTGGACAGAGAGCAGCAGATCATGCAAGTTGGAAGGCGTTCAGGCTGGTCTGGGGAGCCAATACAGCAGACTGGAGGATTAAATCAACAGACATGAGGAGCCTGATTCTGAGAAACTTTTCAAACTTTCACACACATCCACCGTATGATACAATCAAGTTGGATCAAAAGAAATCTCCAGTGCCCTGCAGTGCTGGATTTATTTTACTGAAGCGAGCATATCTAGTGTATCCGTGTGTACCTGGAAAAGCAATTAGCTTCTATGCTACTTTGTAATCTTAGAATATCTATTAACCACTATGACAGTGAGCTGAAGTCACATAGCAAAACATTTGTTGTCATTTGTTTCAGATTTCTGTCATATTCTTGCTTTCTTTGAAATATAAATAATACGCATTTTGTGCATCGATAATAATTCAGGTTCAATTCCAAAAATGTTACAAGTGATGTATTAACTGCAATATTTTCAGACAAAAAATGTGCTCTCTATATGATTTTAATAATGCAATACAGGATATCATCATCTGTTACAAGTTTCATCAAGAAAAATGCAAAGTAGATTGAATCATTAATCACTTGATGTACTGGCATTCGTGAAGCCAACAATATGTGTAAAATACAGATAATTCAGTCAAAACAAATAACATATTTTTTCTTAACACAAATGTGTGTATTTCTTTTCTTCTCTTCTATATTGCTGCTCACTCAGTGCTTTCTTTGTCGTCAGGACACAGCTCTGAAAAAACAAAGACAGACTGTGAGACTAGAACAGAAAAGAGCTAATATGGCTCCACTTATGAATCCAAAAATAATTACGTTAGCTGAACAAAGACATCATGTAATGAAATTTACATACTGCATTTTACAATACATCTCCACCTTGTGGGTGATTGCTGTAAGATGCTGTGTCCAGTAAACGTGTAGAATCACGGGTCCAGCATAGTCCTGAGACACTATTACCGCAGGTTACTGAATAGTTACTGACCTGTTTTGCCATCATAACTGTGAAAGTTCTCTGGAAAGTTCAGACACCCAGCTTGTTTCTTGAAAATTTCAACATCTTTGGGATCTATTTTTCCTGTCCTTGCTGAAAAAGAAGGGAGGGTTAAAAAGGAGACTGTACATTTAAAACTTGAACCAAAAATGTTGACAAGGACAAGACTTACTAAACTGCATGATGTATCGACCAATGACATCCCTGTTTCTAAAGGTGTCCGTCCACAGCAGACAGTCAGAGCAAGTCTGCAGGATGTGTCCTTTGTGGTCCGACAGATTTTCTTTAGAAACAGAATGTTTTATTATCATACAGCATTCTTTATATTGTTGTTTTGTCATTCTAAAGATAAATGCTCGTAGCTTACTGCGAAATGTGGTGGCAATTCTTGAGATTGTTGCATTTACCTCCCCCAGTATACACCGGTCACTGAGAAGCAACAAGTTGAGACAGAATTTAGGTTTTCACAAGGTTAAAATTGAGCATTTTTTTCTGATATGGTGAAAGAAACCTAGATGCAGATAGATGTAAACTCACAAGCAATGATCTCCCCATCGCAATGTCACAATGAGATTGTTAGAAGTGGGAGACAAGTCGATCCAGGAGCTTTTCAGGGATGCCAGTGCGTTGTGGTACGTCTTGGGGTCACCAGCTCCCATAACATACACCCATTTTCCAAATACCTTCATGCAAAAACATGTCTTAAAAAATAGCAGCAGACGCTTATTGTTTTAACATAAACTTAAGTTTTATTGTTATAAATAAGACTAGGAAAAAAAATGTCTTAAGCTCAACTTACCAGTTTGGGGTCCTCTGGCATAAAAGGTTTGATCAGGTCCTTGCAGTCAGGTGCAGAAGCAGCACTGAGGGAAGTGAGAGTGAACAGAAACACAACAACAGCCAGAGCCATGGTAAGACAGAGGATGTTGCTGAACCTGCAACAGAAAACTTCTACTGCTGATTCATTTTCCCTCTGGGGGTTTCAGACAAAAGAGGTTGTTGTGCAAGTGCTGTTACGGGGGGAGGAGGAAAGGGGGGTTCCTACATGCTCAAATGCCCTGGTGAAGGTTGTCACAGAGACGTACAGATTTCTTTGGATTTGCACTGAAAGGCCACCTCAACAGTCCTCTGTTGCCCACACCGCTGCTCCTGAATGAACTCCGGCAAGGTGCCACGGCTCGTCTTGGACCGTTGAAACCTTTAAAAAAGGGACTTGAAGCAGCTTTTCATCAGTAGAGCGAAGGTTGTTTCCCTGTGAGGTTGAGTGGACTCCTTGTGGTGACAGTTTAAAGTTTGACATCTTTTTCTTTTTTTTTTTTTATCCCCCCTGACAGTGAAGTTACCCAACGACATTCTTTGTTGGTGTTTCAGAGAACAGTGGTGCACTTTAGGGGAGCTGTAATTGTTTTGATAAAGTGTTTAATCTTATCATATGTCAGCAGTGTTTGGCAGCTTTCTTTTGAAAAAGGAAGGAATGTTGGTGCTCATAAGCTAGACACTCTTACCGAATAAGGATAGAAATAAATGACTGGAACACAACAGAGGCAGAGTGAGAACTTTTTATTTTATTTACCACAGGCAGTGGAAACGTTATATACAAATATCACTGAGTAAATTTAATCGAGGTGTTCAGATGGATTTTTCAACCTCCAGATGTCAGATTTGAACTCCTCAGACTACACTTGATTTTACATGACATGAAACCAGCAGGTCTTGAACTCTGTTGCTGCCTAAACCATGTGACTAAATAGTTATTCTACAGCACAACATTACATCAGTGCATGTACAGATCACATTATGACATTATTTAGTACATGTTATGCTGGATTTGCTTGGATGTGTTGTGACTGTTCGCAGAGCTGTGACTTCTCGGTGCTCTACTTTACACTGTAGTCGACTGAGTCTCCGTCTGATCATTCTCTGCTTTCTCCGCAGCAGATGAAGCCGTTTCCCTGTCATCTGGACACAGATCTGAAATAGGAGAAAATCACAGGATGAAGACGGAGTGCTTTGATCGTTGCACCGAGTGCCGGGAAGATGCAGAGCTGAAATGATTGCTGACCTGTGCCTCCATAGTGGTACTCCGGGAGGAATTTAAGACATTCTGCCTGTTTCTTAAAGGTCTCTAACTCAGAGGGCTCCAGAGTGCCGGTTCGTGCTTTAGAAGAGGGATCAGAGAGAGAACAGAAGTGATTGGAACAATATCGTAAGTGTTAATCAATGTGTTATTACTTAAATAAGTGATGAAAGAAAAAGCCTTACTAAACAGGAACAGGTATCGTCCTTTTGACTTGCCGTCAGGGAGCAGGGTGGTGTCTTCAGACAGCAGGCAGTCGCTGCAGGTCTCATAGTACCTCCCATCATGATATGAAGTGTGGCCATTAATATTAACTGTGAAACAACAGGAAAAGTAGGATGTTGATGGTAACCTTCAAAGATGGAAAGCAGAGCTATAAAAATGCCCAAAAAAGTACTCCAATATTTGGAGCCTTGCAGGACAATTTTTTTTTTTTATGAAATCCACCTACAGCTTGGTATAATGTGATTTAGCTGCATGCATCACCCACATCCCAGTGAGAGATGGTGAGTCAGAGTGCAAAAATAATGAAACAAAATGCAGAGAATATTTTGAAACACATACAAGTGGTGTGACTGGTCATTCCTGAAATGGTGGCGTTGGCTAAACCCTGCAGGCATTTATCATTTCTGTGATGAAAGAGAAGGAATTACAGTCAGCATCAAATTAAATTGCTATCTTAGCTCCGGACAACTTTAGAGAGAATAATGCAATTTTCCTTACAGGCGGTCGGCCCAGTAGATGGTCATGACTCCATTGTCTGAGGAAGCCGACAGTTCCACCCAGGAGCTGCTCACCGACACCAGGTCGTTCTTCAGCCCAGGTTGGTCCCACGACCCCACATGAAGCACCCACTTCCCATAGATCTGCCACACACAGGGAAAAGTGATTGGACTGCTTGTGCTTCAGTGTGATACATTATTCTCCAGGAGGATGCAGCAGTTTGTGATGGACATTAAAAATTTGTTTTCGTGAGATTGATAGTTCATTTTTGGTCCTCGCTCCCAAAACAGCCAAAAATATTTAAGCTGGAGAATTTTTTTTAAATGTCTTTGAAAAAGAAAGCTGGGAAAATCTCACCTCCCATGATGACTATGCAACTTCATCTGCGGAGGAGATGCGGTTGCAAGCAGCATAATGTTAGGGGAAAATGTTTTAATTACTTAACACTGGTTTATTTCCATTGAGGGAAAACGAGTTTGTTATTTGTTAAGAACTGTAACTGAACAAAAAATGGAAATTTCTTCTAAATTTCTTGGGTTTCTTGTTAAAAAAAATCTATATATTTCTAGTAAGTGGGCACACAATGAGCATTAGATACATACAAGATACATCAGTGTGCACAGGAAATTTAATCTGCATCAGGTTTACACATGCAAAATGATAAATTAAGATAACTGCTGCACGGATGCTGCAAGTTGCAACCATTAATGACCAAAACAAAAAAGATATATATTTTACGACCCCACAGTACCCTTGCCTAAAACATTAATTTTACTTCTATTTATTTTTACTCTCATTGTTGCAATTTCCAATGCAAGTAAAGTTAACTGCAACAAGCCCAACCCAGCGCCAAGCCTCGCCACAGATGACCAGCTCATAACAAATGATCACTGATACTCACAGGGCTGTGGCTGTCCAGTACCAGAGGCTTAACCAGCTCTTTACAGTCCGGTTCAGATGCGGCACCCAGGGAGGTGAGAGCCAGCAGAGCTACAACCAGCTGTGCAGCCATGGCTTGAGACAGCAGGCAGCCGGAGAGCAACGCTAATGTCAGGGATCCTGCCAGCCAGAGCCTCTGCAAAGGAACTGGGGGAAGTGTTCTGTAACAGTGGGCTGGACCACGCGCACACACACACACACACACACACACACACACACACACACACACACGCGCACACACACACGCACACACACACACACACACACACACACACACACAGGTTTTCTCTCTTTCCTCTGGGGAAGAACTGGTTCACTTTTCACATCCAGACAGCAGGGGCTTGTGTTCTATTTATCTTGTTACATAATAGGCAGCTGGCAGAGGCTGAATAGCGAGACCCCTGCATCTTTCAATCTGTGCAGAACCTTCCCTTGCACAGAGACTCTGTCACACACAAGGGACAGAAAAATAACAAGAAGGACACGCACACACCCACACAACCACAGACACCTCTCCTCTGATAGTGATGCCTTCAAAACATTCTGCATATTTCCACTGACTGCTGTTATTTGTCAGGACAGTGTACATTAGAGTGATTATTTGCTGTACTTACACATGTGCTTTCAGTCAAAATGCCCCATTTGTGCATGTTCAGTGTTTACATTTACTATGCAGATAGACCACTGTCTGATCTTTAACATTACTTAGTGTCTACAAAATGCTAAAGAGCAAAACACGCAGCAAAAACCGTGAAACTGTTTGCCTCTACTGAAGTAAAAAAAAAAGCTACATTGACTTCCTTTGGTATTGGTTCTCATTTACCCAAAATAAAGAACTATTATTTGGTGGCCAAAAGCAACAGAAATATTAGTTATATTCAAAACAGTGACTCCAACAGAACAGACAGACTCAGCATGGACAGAGCTTTTTGCTTTGTCAAACAGACTCAGCATGGACATTTGTGCCTTTGACATTAGATTATTTTTTTCCTCATCCAGGTGCAATAATACATAACATGCCTTCACTTTTTTTTTCACTGAAATAGTTCAGACTGGTTGTTCTGTCCTGTTCTTTTCATTCTGTATTTTTAGAGGGAATGAATCCTTATATATAATACTGATAATAATAAAAAATAGCCCCATAGAGAATATAGAGCAATATAGAACATAGAGATGCCTTAATGTAATCTGGTAAAAGGGAGCTTAAAGAGAATCAAAAGGAAGGTAAAAATTCACTTTTCTTCTTTCAAGTTGATCACCATGTCGTGCAAAACAGATTGTGAAAGGGCTGCATTCCAGCTAAAGTTTCTCACAGCCATGTGAAAGTGTGGCTCTCCATCTTTCAAGGGGCCTTTCAACAAGCAGACAAGATGAAAAGGCTGTTGTCAAGGCTGAACAGGAATAAGCATGAATGAAACAAACAGCCAGCCCTGATTAGTATTTCTAGCTTTTTAGTCACAGTCGCTGTGACTCATAAAAAACCCCCCAAAAACTCTTACTTTGCTGCAGCCCGTGTCGGCCAGTATTTAGCAGAAATCAGTGGAAGTTACAGAGTAGCAACAGCCAGAAAGCGCAAGCAGATTGCATTTATGCAAAACAGAAGCACGTGAACGCACAGTGTCCTTTTATTAGGCTTTATGTGATCTTTTTCCATCATGATTTCATTAATCTGACAGTAAATGTGAAATCAGTTTATTCAGTTCCTTTATAATACAGCAAAGGGTATCTACTGATGATAGCAGTTGTAATGATGGATCACTTCAACAGTCGTCTGTCAGCACATCTAAGTGGTACAGGGAGATTTGTCAATGAAAGGAAGCACATCTGAATAGAAATTTGACTTGTGGACTAAATTCAGGACTCAGGATAGATTTGAGGGATGCGTTGGGGGACTACAGTCTGTTCAACGTGGTTTTGTCTATTGGTTTTCCTTCGTCACATCTGTGGCAGCCTCCTTCTCGTCAGGGCACAGATCTGAAGCAGAGGAAGAAATTCAAGCTGTTAAATGTCACATTCAGGTTAGTGTTGTGTGTAAAGACACAGAGAGAAAAGCATTTTACCTTTATTCTCTCCAAAGTGGATATCTGTGGGGAAGTCGAGACACTGAGCTTGTTTCTTGAAAACTTCGAGTTGAGAAGCATCCAATGTCCCAGACTTAGCTGGAGGGCAGAAAATGGGAAAGGAGACGATATTTCATTGACTAGTCAGAGCATCGGCAGTGTGGAATAAATCAAAAACATTTGACAATATTCATTTTTTTAAAGACCCTCTGCTGCAAAAATAATAATTTTCTACCTTGTTAACGTGTCTATATAGTGTTTTTATATGCTGGCAAACATATTATGACCAAAATTAGCAGTCAGTGCAATGGTTGAGCATTTTTATCATGAAAATGCAGCATTCCAGTTAGCGCCTTAAAAACACAGATTCTGACTTTCACGGTTTCCTATGTAACAAACTTTAGAAAGCAATCCTGTCAACTATTCTTCTTTAAAATTGATTTACAGTATAAACATTTCTGGCTAAATTACTCCAGTGCTACCGCTTGGCATTGTGAAATTGTCAGTGTTTGAGCAGAGGCCTAGGTGAGCTGGTGTGCTCGAGCTGCAGAGGAACGGTTGGGGAGGGAGGTGGGAACTTCATAAAGGATGCAGCACTATAGAGGTACATCCAAACGAGGTGCTCCTTTCCTCAAAATGTGCCTATCTTGTATTTTTATATGCTGGAAGACATGTTGTGAGTGAAATTAGCACTCGTTGCCTTGGTTAAACATTTCTATCATGAAAGTGCAGCTTTGCAATTAAAGCCTGAAAAACACAGATTCTGACTTTCAGAGTTTCATGCCTATGAAAGCGAAGGAACAAAGTTATTCTTCTCTGAAATCTGACTAAACTACTCCAATACAACAGCTTATCACTGTGTAGTGCAAAATAGTTTTACAGTGTTTGAGCAGAGTCCTAGGTGAGCTGGTGTACTCGAGCTGCAGAGGAGCGGTTGTGGAGGGATGTGGTAACTTCACAGATCTGCACATTTTAAAGGATGCAACATGATAGAGTTACATCCAAACCCTTTTCAGGTAGGACGGGGTTATTTTCAGGGAGAAGAAACTTCTGAATATGTAACTCTGGTACACAGAGATGAGTTTTAGAGATTAAATCAACATCAGAAAAGGTACTTTAAGCGGAGTGAACATACAAGCAGCTTCAAACAGCTGCAGGAAACTGTGAACTCACTGAAGATGTAGATGTTTCTGCCTCTTTTGGTTTCCCCACTGCCCACTGAGTTGTCTGTCCAGAGGATGCAGTCAGGGCAAGTCACCAGGTGCTTCCCAACATGCTCATGGGTGGTCGAGTTATAGTAAACTATTAGATGGAGATACAGAGCGTTAACATATTGTCATGCACTTGGAGCATCACTAGCACTGGATAGTTATTTACTTACATGTCACGGCGGTAGAGTTTCCTGAGAAGGTGGCATTAACGCTTCCATAAACACATTTTCCATCCCTTGTAAGGAAGAATAAACATAATAAGCACATTAAAAAAAACTACTTACTTTATGTACTGGCTGCCTAGGTATTAACATTTTCTTAAAGATTACCAGTTACATTTTGTCTCCATAGCGCAGGGTCATATCGTCACTGTCAGGTATGGGTGAGAGTTCGATCCAGGAGCTCTGGATGCTTTTGAGATAATTGATCCCTTCAGTGGCAGATACTCCAGCATAGTATATCCATTTTCCATGAAGCTACGAGACAGATGAGCAAAATTAAAACCCCATTTTCAAGAAAATTTACACATGTGCACAGATCTGACAATCCCCTTCGAATGACTAAAAATGTATTTTATTTATAACCATTTATTAGGGCACCACATATATTGAATTGCTTGTATGTTTATCTTGATGTGTGTTCAAGTGATCCAGGGAAACTTCAACATGCGAGACACTGGCGCTTCAATTACAACTACAGTTTTAAGGACACTTGCCTCTCCAGCTTGTGAGTACCTCCCAGATGTTCGAGTTTTATGAAACTCAACATTATGAAAACAAAAAAATCTAATTGTCTGTAGCTGTTATATATTTGTTCAACTGGAGGTAAGGCTGGGTTGGATAATTACATGTAAATCTAGCAATTGGGCCTTTTAAAACAAGGAAAACTTGGTAAATGTCGGTGCTGTGGCTTTGACGTACCTTGCTTCGATCCTCCAGAATTTTAAGCAGCTCTTCACAGCCTGGATCAGACGCAGCTGTCAGTGAGGAGAGAGCCAGCAGCGCTAAACAAAACTGAACAGACATGATTAGAAGCCAAATGACAGTCAACTGGATACCACAGCAAAAGCAGGACTGACAAAAGTGTTGTCCTGCAGGGAGGCTGCTATGAAGAGAAAAAGTCAGATGAGAGAGACACTGAGTGAGGTCTGTGGAGGGAGGACTTATAGAGGTGAGGCTCAGAGGGGTTGTGTAACGGTGGGGTTGTGTAATAATGATTAATATGAATCTCTGCAAGGATAAAAGCAGAGACCAAGCATTTTTGGCACTTTTCCATAGATTTGCCATTCATTCCTGAATTTGCAGAACCAAGGAACACTTATTTATTAAATGATAAATATCTTTAAAAGCTATCTCAGAGTGTAAAAAGAAAAACACTGTATTTGTGGCTCTGCCGAGCCCCCACATTGTCTTCTGTTGTGTAACATGAATTATTTCTTCAGTGAGTGATGGTGCTGCTTCTCTGTGTGTCTTGGTCTCCTAAGGACACAAAGAGACACAGGAATGTGTTTATGTAATGTACTTACATCCACTGTTCCCCAATTGCGCACTGCTGACACGGTCTCCGCGCACAGAAAATCTGCGCTGCACACACAAAAAAAATCCAACCTAAATTGTAAATAAAATAAATGGTAACAATTCATTCTGTGCTATTTTTCAATGTGAGTCAGTGAGTGACCAGTGACTGGCTGCTGCAGCCAATGATGCGATTCACATACGTATTTACCATAGACTGTATATAATGGTATTTACTCAGCTAATCAACGTCAGGCGTCCTTATGTGCAGCCACCGTTGTTCTCATAGATATGAATGAGTAGATAGGACACGCCCCTTTGAGCTGCGTGCTACAGCGAGGCTAAGCTAGTGGGAGCAAAGTTTCAGTGCATTCCGTTGATGTTGGCGTGAAAACGGAAACAAGTATGCCGGCTCACTGTGCTGCATACAATTACACACTGCGTTGTACGATTGAGACAAGGAAACTTGGAATGACTTTTCATAGGTAAGAATAGTTTTTGGCTCTTTTTTCATTATGAAATCTTGTTGAGAGCTTCCAGTCTATGAGAGCTAACTAGTTAGCCACTAGCAAAACACTAATGCGAGCTAGCAGCTTGACAACCAAATGCCAGACGATTAATAGTAGCGGTAGTATAGTTGTACAAGCAGTAGTAGTAATACTAAAAGTACAAGCAGCAGTAGTAGTATAAATGGCTGTTCGAGTCGTAGAAGTAGTATCAGCATTTGTAATAGTATTACAAGTTGTAGTAGCAGTGCCAGTATCAGCAGCAGTAGTGTACTAAATGTACTACCACTACTACTAGTAGTAGTAGTCACATTGCTATTACTACCACCAGTACTACCAATAGTAGTTATAAAGCCTAACTCATGTATATCCAGATTACCATCTATGTTCTTCCTCCAAACCCATTTTATGATTGGGATTAAAGGCAGTTCTTTAGGATTGCTCTCAAATAATTGAAATGTTACTAAACAAGGTTATACTTATCAAATTAAATAGCTCTGGTCTCCAGTATATTGACGAATTCGGTTCTTTGTACTTAATTTATCAGCATGATTTCTTTTTAATATGTTGTGTACAGACTTAGTTACTTCTCTGTCTACTTTTCTTACTCCATGTAGGTTTCCCAGAGACTATGGGTTGAGGAGGAATTGGAAGTTTGTCTGCTTAGACCTGGTGTCATTCCATCAGTGTTAAACTTCCCGGCTCATCTTGGAAGAGTACGTGCCAGAAAGACCACGACCAAGCAGCCTTGAGATCTTAGGCAGTGTCTCCCTGAGGTGGGTGTCGACAGTGTTCACGGTCAGGTCTGTGGTAATCCTGTCAAAAAACAAAACAGAAAAAAAATCTAGATTATAAATCAACATGTAACCAAAGCACTCTGTGTATAACGCCATAGTATAGGATGTAGTTCAGAAAACGTACAAGTATAGTATGCTTTACTCAAGAATAACATAGTATGGCCTGTAGTTCATAGTACAGCATGTTGGCAAGAAAAAAAAACAAAACATAGATTATTATGTGGTTCAAAAAGCGCAAAATGATAGGACGTTGCCTAAAATTGTCATGTATGATATGTGGTTCAAAAAATGTCATAGTGCAGTATATTGTCAAAATAGTTTGTAATTCAAGAAAACATCAGAGTATAATATGTTGTCTAAAAAATGCCATAGAATAATAATTTCATTGCACAAGTAAAAGTATAGTAACTTTTAAAACTGTTCGAATTCTTATATGTTGCTAAAAAAAACAAAAAAAACAAAAACAAAAAAAACATCACAGTAATATGTCAATTAAAAAAGCCTATAATATAGCGTGTCACCCAACAAACATCATAGTATAGCATGTTGCTCTAAAAACGTCACAGTATAGCCTTTAGTCCACAGCTGTCAGTAGGTGAGGAGCAACACAAAAACAGTCCAAACGCTGGTTTCCAGAGGGTTAGACGAGAATTTATTTGAAAGAGTAAGTTTACAACAACACAACATGTGAGGGGGTTAAAAACAAATGGGTGTTAGTAAAATAAAAATAAATAAACAGAACTAAAAGTGAACTTCATGTTGACATTGATGGGCATTCCAACCAGGAACAAAGTAAAAGATAATCAATACAAAAAAAAACTCTTCCTGTTCACCTCTTAAAATCCAAAAACACACCGCAGTAGCACCCTAAACTAAAACTACCAATGGGTTCCCTGTTTTCCTTTGTGAACAATTCAAAGGTCCCTCTCTATCTCCCTACACATCCACCAACCACTGGAACACATCTCCAAAGTTCTGCCGGTCCAGCTCAGCTTCCCCTCAGAAGAAGTGCCGCCACCTGCCAGATGAAGGAGCCTTTTGAGAGGCAGCTGGCATCATGATTGGACTGTACTTTGGTCTGTTCCAATCCAGCTTCAGTTCCAGAGACGGCAGGCGGGACGAGTCAACGGAGGCCGGGTGGATGAAGACATGCAGCTGAGTACAATCCAGATAACAACAGAGGAGGAGTGCAGCAGCCCAGGGCCAGAACAAACAGAGTAGCATCGTATGTCTCTTAGAAAACATCATAGTATAGCCTTTGGTATGAAGAAACACCATCATATATATCGTATATTGTACAAATAACAAGTCAAAGGAAAGAGACATACATTGTAGAATTGTAGTAATTGTGGGCTGACTGATTTACTGATTATCAGTATTTTATTTTTTACTGATTTACGGTAATAAATACATTTAAAAATGGTGCTACTTTGGCTCTGAACCTTTATCTACCTGTGGTCGCTCTGTCTTCTGGAGTGATTTGATTGGTTATACGTCACGAATAAAACTCCTTTAACTTAACATCTCTAAACAAAACAAAAACGTATCAACAAAGTTTTCTGTTAGAGTTTGTGTTCTTCTAAGTTTAACTCAAGATTTTAAATACTTTCATTTACTGCAAATGAATATCTACTCCAAATGTCTCACTAATAATCATTATCAGCCTTAAAAACCCACAAAACACCCCTCTATACTCGACGACACTTATTACAGTCCGGTTCCCCCTTCTATAAATCTGCTTGGAATCTTCCACTTCCTGTTTGTCAAAGTGGCCTTCTACCTGGACAGGTTTTGTTGGAGCTCATGCGACAAACATTTTGGGTAACTGCACTTTAATATGGATGGATGACACTGAATTAGAGTCTGTTTTAATGAGACTGAGTTAAGATGTATAGCTCTGTCATTAAATAGTAAATTATTTCTCAGAATTCACAGAGAAAAGTCTGAAATGTTTGCTAGGTTAGCATCCCACATGTTCTTTGGCTCAGCTAAAGCTAACTCTCTCCAACTTCTGGATCTCTTGAGTTGCTTGTTGTTAAAATATCTTGCTGTAGGTGCTGAAGCTCAGAAAGTCTGAGATGTTTGTTCAAAATCAGCTCATTCTCAAGTCTTATCTGAACTGTCCTCTTTTGTTTGAACTTTCCCTAAACTTAGGAGTTAATGACAGAGCAGCACATCCAGACTCAGTCTCATTTATGTAGAGATTAAACTTCAATGTCATTCATTGATGTTAAAGTGCAGTTTTTCAAATGTGTGTTGCACATGCTCCTGACCAAACCAGTCCAGGTGGAAGACGATGTGAAGAGAAAGCTCCAGAGGATGAATATCACACATTTACATTGGAAATTAATGTCCTTTAATTAGGCATTGTCATGCAAAAGTTGGATTTCCCTTTGTTGATGTTGGTTTCTAAATGTTTTTTGACACTCGGCCCCAAAGATTAAAACCTTCTACGGCTCACAAGCTGCAACAATTCACACATTATCAACTATCTGTCTGACTAAACTAAGATAAAAAGTGAAAAACTGCCTGATTCCTGCATCATGAATGTAAATCTTTTTGGTTTTTATGACAGTAAACTGAATATATTTGGGCTTGACATTTTATAAACCAAAACAAGAAATGAATTACTGGAGAAAAGGACAGATTAATGGACAAAGAAAATGTGTTTTCTGACATATATGAATTACTCCAACATTACAAGATACATACAATTTTAATTCAATTTTATTTATATAATGCCAATTACAGGTCAAATTGTCTGAAGACGCTTTATTTTTATATTTTTTTGTCATATTTAAAATAGGACAAAGTAAGAAATTTAAACCTCTTGACTAATCCAATTTATTATTTAGTTTTTAAGAGACTAATTGACAATTCAAACTTTCTCCACTAAAACTAATAAACATGAGGTCAAATAGAAGGAACAGTTTTAAATACTGCAGTCCCACGACGACAAGAATAAAGTTTCTCAACAAAAAACTAAATCTGCTGGTGGATTCCATGAAAGTCCTAATAAAGGATAATAAAGTGTGATACTAAAGCTTTGTGGTGCTAAAAATCTCAAAGTAAAGATATCAAGTTGAACATGTGGATGGAGGTTGATAAAAGTTGACCTTCTTTCATTTCTCTGGAGCCGACTCCATGGATTTTATGGATGGTGGTTAAAGACCTGCTCTTCTAGTTGTCTTCCTTCCAGTGGCTGTAAAAAGTCATTCCATCCTGGTCGACTTCAACACCTCTTCATGACAACTTGTTCTGCCTCCGACCTCGTGGAAACTCAAGAAACTCGGGAAAACCTGTCGAGACTCGAAGAACTCGTGGAGACTCGAAGAACTCGTCGGGCGGGGGAAGGTGTGGTGGGTGGTGGGGGAGTAGAGGGGGGAGGCCGCCACCCACCTCCCCGCCTACTCTCCGCCCTGACTCCACCCAGACTCCGCCTTGGCTCCGCCCATGTGGTGACTTCAGCAACTACGATGTCAAAGGGACGACGAATTTATTTCTTTTCATCTGATCTGTAGCTCAGTGAGTTAAGGATTTGCCTATGGAGCTGCAGGTCGCTGGTTCAAGACCAGACACTTCTTAAATTTTCATCAAATTCCTGACAAAGACAAAGAAAGAAAACTGCCAGTGGCGGGTCTTGAACCTGCGACCTTCCACTTGGTAGTCCGTCTTCTTATCCCCTGAGCTATTCGCTCAGATACTAATTCTTCTTTTTTTTGCGCATTTATCATCTATTTTTTGTCGTTTTCGAGTTTTTTTTAACTCGAGTCTCGACTCGACCGTTTTTCTCAGGAGGTTGGACTTCAGCCTTTGTGTTGGAGGGTTGAACCCTCAGTTCCAAGACTTTCCAAAGCCTCCAGACCTCCCGAGTCCTCAGGACCTGAGCTTTCACACAGTCTGAGGGCTGAAATTTTCTAAGTCCCACAGTAGTTCTCTGTTAGATTTAACTTTCAGACAGTCCAAGGACTGATATCTTCTAAGTTCCTGAGTAGTTCTCTGTTAGTTTGAACCTTTCCACAGTCTGAGGACTGAAATCCTAAAAGTTCTTGAGTACTTCTCTGCTAGTTTGAACCTTCAGACAGTCTGAGGGCTGAAATTTTAAAAGTTTCTCAGTACTTCTCTGTTAGTTTGAAGTTTCTGGTTAACAGAAGCCTTAAAACTTGTGACCATGAGTCTTGATTTCACATTTAGACCATCCATCTGAGTTCTTCTCAGACCTTCACCTGTGGGTTTTTTAGAAATCCTCAACAAACTTTGATTCTCTTCACTGAACAGTAAAGTTTGTGGAGATCAGAAGGTAACATTAGTTTGATCGATGCCTTCAACTACTAGTAGACTTTATCTGGAAATCAGTTTTCTTGAATGAGTTCTTAGTAAATCTGTCCACAATCAAACCAAGAACATAGAAAGAGGAAATGTTTGAAGAAACAACATGATGTTTTCATTTCAGACTAGAAAACACTGAAAGACATTTATCTGTTTTTGCTCTTTTTGATCGTTTTATTGTCTCTTCTGTTTAATTTGATCTTCTAAAGTCTAACTGGTGTCTTTTCAAATGTTTTGTCTTTAGTTTGATTCTTCTTAAATGTTTAGTTTTGCTCTTTTCTCACCTTTTATTCTTTTCTAATGTCTGATTTGATTTCCAAATGTTTTGTTTTTTTAATGTTTAATTGTTGATTTTTTCAAATGTTTTATCGGCTTGTTTGAAAAATTTCCTTTTCTTCCCCCGTGTTTAATTTTTCAATTAAATCTTTAAGGTTTTTCTTTTTAATGTTTTACCACCTTTTAATGTTTAATTTTCTTTTTAAATACTTCATTGTATTTTCTGTTTAATTCCTATTTAAAGTTTTATTGTCTTTAAGATATAATTTTCTAATTAAACATTTAATTTTATTTCAATGTTTTGTCTTTTTAAAGGTTTATTAATCTAATTAAATGTTTTGTATTTTTTTAATGTTTAATGATCTTCTTGTTTAATTGTTTTAAATGTTTATCAAAAATATGTTTTCTGTAATTTTTAATATTTGTATTTTAAAAATTCTGTTTAATTTCATAGTTACATGTATTGTATCTTGTTTAATTATCTAATTCAATATTTTGTCTGTTTAATATAGTTAAACATTAAATACAATTAAATGATATTAAACAGACAAAATATTGAATTAGATAATTAAACAAGATACATGTAATTATGAAATTAAACAACATTTTTAAAACACAAATATTAAAAATTACAGATAACATATTTTGATAATTCAACATTTAAAAAATACTTTTTAATAATAAAACTTTTTAGAAGTTTTATTGTATTAAATTTTTTTCCTTTAATTGCTTTTTGTTATGTAGTTTATTTCTTTAATCTTCTTTTTCTGTCAAGATTTTAACCCCAACCTTAAAAATGAAATAAACCCTTAAATCACAATGAAAATACTTCTGTTGTCACAATCATGAGTTAGTCAATTATTCAGTTTATCAATTCAGCTTTATTTGTTTAGCACCTTTCACACAGATGACAAAACTAAACAAGCAAAGAGAAAAAACTATGCTAAAACTATGATTAAAACTCAAAAACAAAAAAAAAAGATTTAACATCGTAATAAAACGTGTCCAGGGGATGGAGGGAGTTTATTGAAGTCTTCTTGGGCTCACATGAGAAATCATTTAAAATATAAACTTGATATTCAGTCTAAGGAAACTGCAGAGCGACAGAAGAACCAACAATATCTCCTGTTTTCTCCTTTAATGAGTCGACTCTTCTTGTGCTTTCAGACCAAAGAACTACAGACTCTTCACAACCTGCTCAAACTCTTGGTACAGGACCTCACCACACGGGTCAAGAAGGTTTCTGTCTCATTTCTACTCTGAAGCTCACCTTCTCCTGCTCAAACTGCTGACAAATGTTTCTGCTGCTCTAAAGTCTGGTCTCCAGAACTTCCTAAAAACTCTCAAAGTCTCTTCTGCTGCAGGTTGCTTTGTAGAACTGTTACAGAAAACCTCACTAAACCACATGGAGGGGCCTCAAGATAGTCATCCAAATGAAACCGTACAAAAACCAAACTAGCACAACCCAAACGCTAAAGTCTCCTGCAGCCTACCAGAGAACCTCTGAGAACAGAGAATCAGGACAGGAACTCTTACCTTCTGGACAACCAACGCTGGTTCACAAACAAGAATACAGAATGTGTCTGACCAACAACCTCTAAAGACTCACTACAGCCAAGATAAAGACACAACTCAGCTGTACCAAATCCACTAATCACTGCACACATTAGCACCATGTGCTAACTGTGGCTGAAGAACCACATTTACCAAGACAACTATCCAGTACAAAGCCCTAAAACATACCAAGAAACACATTAAAGTCTATTTTACTGCTGGAAGCTGCAAGTCAACGCCTAAAGAACATACTGAAGCAACGGAGCCAAACCCGGTTCAGTGCTGAAGGGAAGCAGAAGAAGTGTTTTTCTGCAGCCACATAAAGCAGGAAGACACTGAGCTGCTCAGGTGTTCCTGATAACACCAAGCTGCTCAGGTGTTCCTGATAACACCAAGCAGCCACCTGGACAGCCAATAGGAACACAGCTTACTGGAAGTCCAGAGGACTGGGTTAGTGAAGGAAATTTAGTTTAAAGTCGATGCAGAAAGTTAACAAAGAAAGTTGAAAACCACCTTCTGATACCTGAAATCTCTGAGTTTTCACACACTTTTCTAATGTCTGATTTGATTTCCAAATGTTTTGTCTTTTTAATGTTTAATTGTTTTTTTAAATGCTTTATCGGCTTGTTTGAGTTTCTTTTTCTTTCCCAATATTTAATGTTTCGATTAAATCTTTAAGGTGTTTCTTTTTAAACGTTTTACCACCTTTTAATGTTTAATTTTCTTTTTAAATGCTTCATTGTATTTTCTGTGTAATTCCTATTTGAAATTTTATTGTCTTAAAGATGTAATTTTCTAATTAAA